>NW_006239496.1:162714-169004 GCF_000226075.1 Solanum tuberosum | reverse complement strand
CCCCCACCAGGGGTATATTTCTTCTTCCTCCTCCTACTGCCACCACCATATCCATTTTCTCAAAGCAAAAAAATTGAAAAAAAATAATCAGCAAATTGCTTTTAGTGTACTCTGTTTTTTTGCTGTTTGTATTTCTAGTGTCAAGAATCAATTTTATATATATATATAGTAGTGGCTAATTTCATTTTCAATCTTATCCCTTTTCTGATAAACTTAACTTGTTCTTGTTTCTGTTGCTTTTTAGCTCACTTTTTTTCAATTCTTAGCTATAATTTTAGTACTATTTTGCATATGAATTTGTGTTCTTGATTCTTGAATTTTAGTGGGTGTCTTTTAATTTTGCTCACATAGTTGAAAGATTTGAGCTTTTGGGTTTTTTGTTTATGGGGTTCTTGAAAAGTTTACTATTTGTTTGATAAAAGGTCTGAAAGAGAATTTTGAGGTTTGAGGTTTTGATTCTTTTGATGGAATTGAGAATGGCTTTGGTATTTGTTGTATACATAAGGGGATTCAAGATTTAAAGCTGGTAGGTAACACTACTTTATGTATAGACATTATTAAAAAGTTTTTTTTTTTTAGATTTTCTGTAATTTAATATTTGGTATTCTAGGCTGTGGATCTGAGCTGCATACAGTGTCATTTTGTTCTTTTTTTCTGATAAAAAAGCATTCTTTTGGGTGTGTGAAGGGAGAATTCTTAAATGGAGCGACACGGATAGTGAGGAATCAGATAGCTGATTTCAAACTTGTTTGAGATTGAGGCGTAGTAGTAGTAGTAGTTGTTGTCTTGATAAAGGAGAATTCTTTTAGGTGTTTGAAGTGAGAAAAGTATGGATGATAGAAGTCATCAGCAGCAACAGATGACTTCTGGTTTAACTCGATATCGATCGGCACCAAGTTCTTATTTTACCAGCTTATTGAGCAGTAATAATCCAGCTGATGTTTCTGGTGGGAGTGAGAATTGTGGTTATGCAAGAGATGATTTTGATCAGTTGCTCAATCCTCGCGTTTCGAATAGTGGTATAAAGCAAGTTTTTGATAGATTTGTAGCTAATATTGGTCCCCAAGATTCGAATCCGGATGGCCTAATTGATGATACTCAGCAAATTCAGCAAAATCCCATGAGCAATATGGATGTTAGATCTGAAGTTGTAGCTCCTATGAAACAAGAACACGAAGCTCAACAGCAGCAAATGAATTACCAATGCCAAGAACAACAGAGTCAGAATTCACAGTTCATTGCACCTGTGAAACAAGAAATTACTCAGCAGAATAGTGACTATTCTTTGACTTCACAGATGAATTATCAAACTCAAGCTCAACAAAATCACAATTCAACAGACTTTACTTCAGGAATGGATAACTTTGGCAGGTGTAATCGTTTGAACCAGACGAAAATGGATGGTGGATTTGGTACTGGTAGTAGTAACTCAAATCTTACTCGTTATAACAGTTCGCCTGCTGGATTCTTTGCACAAGTCAATATTGAAAATGGTATGCATTGTCTTGGTTAAATATCTTTGGTATTGATTATTCTTATTATCTTGACTAATGGGCTACATTCAGATGAAGGGATTGTTTTTGTTTTTACGAGGAGATTCATTTTAAGCTCGTTTATTCGTTTAAATGTTTATTTTGAATTTTGCATTGTGTGGATTGAGCCAAGATTCTATTTTAAGCTATGCTCTAGAAAATTAATTACATATGCATACTTGTCATAGTCATTGGAGATAGCTAAATTGGTTTTAGAAGAGAAACGAGGCGTGTCATCAATTTTTGCCACGAACTACTCATCAACTGTTTTGTACAGACGAAAATCTTATTGGTAGTGATATCATATCTATGCAAGTCTTCCCTTATGAACTTTGTAGATATTAGCTAGAAGAACAACATAGACTATTGTTTTGCTGGGATATTCTTATATTATACTTTGGCAAGGGAAGAAAGAAAAAGTAGGTTCTCTTGGGATGTTTTCTTTTTTAGAAAAAGGGGGAGGGGACTACAAGGTGGAGAATCGAATCCTCACCAATAAGGTGAAAAGTCAGGTAGCCAACCAGAGCTACTAAGTTTGTGATCATTTCCATTGTTTTGATCTGACATTAGTGTTTTGAGTTTGTTACTAAATCTTTTTCAGCAATTGACAGAATATGGTGCATTGAGAGGCATAGGGAATTATGGGGCTGGTAGTGGTACTAATGCTGCTGGAGAAGCATCATTTTCCAATCCAAGCAGGTTTAGTAGTCAAACGGCTCTCCCATCCGGACAACCTACTTCTTCGGGGCTATTAGCTCCAATCTCTGAATTTGGAGCTAAAAGCATAGAAGAGAGCAGACGAGGCGATGAAAGTTTTGGTAAAGGCCATAAAAGTGATGAGAGTTACATGGCAGGTTTTCCCATGCCTTCCTGGGATGATTCACAAATTTTGACTGATGATTTCCTACAAGTACCAGACGATGATGAGGCCGGGTCATTCTCCAATGTAAATCCATCTGATAATCAGGTATTTTTCTTATAATCACATTTGTCATTCTTTTACCGCCTGTATTGAAATGAAACAGGTCTAAAAAATTGCATCTTCATATGACCTACTTAATTAGTTTGGGATTGAGTAGTAGTAGTAGTCGTAGTCGTTGTTGTTATTATTGATATTGTCTTTATGCCTGATTAATCTCATGCATACATGGTTTTGGTAATCAGAGTAGTGAAGGTCGAGCTCGCCCTCCCACTCTATTGTCTCATTTGAGTTTACCTCAAACATCAGCGGAGTTATCCGCCATGGAGAAGCTCTTGCAAGATTCAGTACCATGTAAAGTCAGAGCAAAGAGAGGCTGTGCCACTCATCCTCGTAGCATCGCCGAAAGGGTACACAACTCACACTAGTAAAAAATCTAGTTCTCTTATATTCAATCTAGATCACAAATCAGTTAAATCAAGTTGTCTTTTTATCCCTGAAAGATAGGCTAAGCAAGTACTGTTTCAATTGTTACTTATCTTAGGTAAGAAGAACACGAATAAGCGAAAGAATGAGGAAGCTGCAAGAGCTTGTCCCCAATATGGATAAGGTAATCTTAACTTACGGTGCCCAAAATATGAATGTTGCTCGGACTCTTCAAAAAGGCCCACGGGTGCATGTCGGATCATCCAAAAGCAGTGCATTTCTGGAAGATCCAACATGAGTGCGTCAACATTCTTTTCTTTTTCTTGTTTTCCAATTTCAATTTCTTTGCAGCAAACAAACACGGCGGATATGTTGGACTTTGCCGCTGACTACATCAAAGAACTAGAGACACAAGTCAAGGTATATCCCAAAACTAATCACAATGAGCAACAAAAGGGGATTCCTTCTGTTCAAATTTCTCACTTCAATACATACAATGACTACATTTTCTTGAATTGTTTTCAGGCACTATCGGAAACGCGTTCAAAGTGTACATGCTTGCATGAATAGAAGACCACATTCAAAATGATAAGGTAGGGCAATGCTGTGCACATTCTAATGATAAAAAGGATTGACAATGGAAATAGCAAAGCAGATAGGTGGATTCTTTTTGGCACTTGAAAAAGAAGAGAATGGGTTGCCATATTTTGGTGTGTAAAAAAGATGTATTCAGATTCATCTGATGTAACATTATAACCTAAACTGTACATAAAATTTCCATTGTCCATTATGTTCTGTGAAAGGAATAGAATGTTAGGACTTTATCAGCTGCTTTTGTGGACTACTTTAGTATGAGCCTAAGTGGTTGGGTCCTTTTATTATGTTGTGTAAATGTGTGTGTTGTCATTCAAAAGTCCAAATAACTCTTTTCTTTTTTAGATAAAAGGAAGTATTGGGCTAAAACATCGCAAAGATACTTTTAACATGATGTGATATTGTACTATACGCATAATTTTTTCCAAAAGGCCTCGTACCATTAAGAGTACCGTTTCATCTAATTTAGCTTCTTTTTCTTTTCAGCTATCGATGGTGGACTTAAAATGATTGATATGTGTTCTAGCTCTTTTTTTTCTTCTCATTTTTAGTGTGTCCATGCTATTAATTGAGTGATGAGTCTGCCCATCATTAATATGTTTAAAGGAAAATATGAAGTTTTGAATAGTATTCAGAAGGGGTTGTTGCATGTTAGCTAATGTTCATAATTGCCTAAGGCATGCTAATATGTAAAGTATTAATTGTGGTGTCACCTTTCTTTTCAAAGAAAGTGACATATTCCAAATATCTATTTTCCAATTAATTCAGCTTATGCATTGAAGAAGGTAAGAAGTTAGATATCATTTTTTAAAGTCTAAGAACTTAGTTGATGTAGTTCTTGAACACAAAAGTTTATATAAGAAACAAGACATTAATAGGTGTTTGGACATGAATTAGTTAAGTTGAAAAAATATTATTTAAAAGTTATTGCGATAGGTACTTCGAAAAGAGGAAAAAAAATTAATTATCTTTGATTGTACAACTACCCTTTAAACAAAAGTCTTCAAGATAGTTGTGCGGCCTCAGCCAAACTTCCCACCTAATAATATCGTAGGTACGAATTGGCCCGCAAAGTAGGTCTCGAGTCCAAGAAGAAGGGTAGTCATGACTCATGTCTCGCTTCTGATTCAGAGAATAAGTAAAATAACGTTAAAAGTAGTGACTATGCACATATTAGTTGGAGTTATGGTATGCAATAAAACATTCTTGGATCCAATATAGAACATAGTGGAAAGTGGTCCAAAATTGTTAGAAGTGAGAACCATGTCATGGATGATCTCATCCCCACGACAATCTTTAACCTTAACCGTTTGTTTGGTTCCGAACAAGTTATCTCAAGATAATTAATTTCAAGTAAGTTATTTCATCATGTATATAGAATAACTTATTTCATCACTATGACAAAAAAAAAGGTTGAATAAATAATCTAAGGACTACCTAATACTTTCAACCAAACGTGCCATAAAAGAATCCTACATTTTATCTTGAAATTATTATATATTATACCTCACACCAAACGACTCCGAAAAAACTTTTCTAGTTTCCAACTATTTCTGGTCTTTTTGGTTAGTTACCACAGAACCAGAATGTCAATCTTAACATATTTTCTTGAGGTTGGGGGGGGGGTAGGACTAGGGGTAGGGTGGTCCAAATATTTAATGTGGGGACCTACTTTACCTTTTGAGTAAATAGGTACTACTCCTTTAAAGATAGAGAGAACTTGATGCTACTACTTTCTCAACCATACAAAACTTCTTAGCAAAGGCATCCAACAATATTTCAAATTTTTAGAAAATCTCTTTACACTGATAAATAAAGGACATAAAATTAGAAAACATGTTATTTTTCTAAGTATTTGATATTCGAAAGCCTGTTGATCTGATTAATCCAAATTCGTATTAACAAAGGTGAAGCTACCTTGTTAGTTTACGGATCAAGACAAATTCAATGATTATGTGCTTAGTACGTGTACATGTGTTAGAAAAATTCATAACTAAAATGACTAAATGAGCTATAGCTTCGATGAGAGGTTTGGAAAATCATAAACTTCAAATAATTGTTCTGTCTTTGCGCATGGGATTGGGCCGTTATTAAGAGGATAAAAACACTCCTTACTAAAAGATTCTTCATTTCCAAAGCTCAAATCTGAAATTTCTAATTAGGAGAAAAGATATTTCAACCATTCCACCCTAATCGTTAGTGTTTTTTTTTGGACAAATTACTTAACTACACTCCTTTACTTACCTTAATACCCATTTATCCCTACTTATTTCAAAAATTTCAAAAATCCCTTATTTACCTATGTATCCCGTGCACAACGCTATGTATCCCGCTATGTAGAATGTATCAAACCTAATGTATCCCGTGCACAACGCTATGTATCCCGCTATGTAGAATGTATCAAACCTAATGTATCCCGTGCACAACGCTATGTATCCCGCTATGTAGAATGTATCAAACCTAATGTATCCCGTGCACAACGCTATGTATCCCGCTATGTAGAATGTATCAAACCTAATGTATCCCGTGCACAACGCTATGTATCCCGCTATGTAGAATGTATCAAACCTAATGTATCCCGTGCACAACGCTATGTATCCCGCTATGTAGAATGTATCAAACCTAATGTATCCCGTGCACAACGCTATGTATCCCGCTATGTAGAATGTATCAAACCTAATGTATCCCGTGCACAACGCTATGTATCCCGCTATGTAGAATGTATCAAACCTAATGTATCCCGTGCACAACGCTATGTATCCCGCTATGTAGAATGTATCAAACCTAATGTATCCCGTGCACAACGCTATGTATCCCGC
>NW_006239496.1:125971-162395 GCF_000226075.1 Solanum tuberosum | reverse complement strand
TCCCGCTATGTAGTATCCCGCTATGTGGAATGTATCAAACCTAATGTATCCCGTGCACAACGCTATGTATCCCGCAAACATCATTTTTAAGGGATTTTTGGTAAATAGAAAACTAGAAGGGATTGGATGTTATTTAGTACTTATAATATGTGGTTCCTATAATTTATATATTTTTTTTAAAAAAAAGAAGTCACAAGGAAATGTTTTCTCAATTACTACCACTTTGCAAATATGGGCTCACTCCATATTGGGCTTACGATCTAACATCAATTGGGCCACATATTATTGACCTTCAATCCAATAAGAAACATTGATGGATCATACATCTTTTTAAGAAAAGAAATTCAAAATTTTCATTTGATATTTTTTGGATGGCAATGGGATGGGGCGGACACGGGGTGGGGTTTTCATGGCATGAATAGATGAATTTGAGGTGAAAATTATAATATCAACAAATGTTTTATGTGTTTTTTTTTTTTTAAAGAAAAAGGTCATAGTTTCACTTCATATGGCTATCAAGGTTTCTCCCACGTACTCGACCTGTTTTAGTAAATCTTACGTGTTTGATTGGACATAAAAAAAATTAATTTTTTTTAATAAAAGAACTCGTAATCTTAATATATATATATAGATTTTAAAAATTATAAACTTCAAATCTTAATTTTTAAAAAAAAAGGAAAATCAATTATAGATTCGCTGAAAGTGTTTTAACAGAAAAGGACAATAAATCATTATCATATGACACATTTTGTAATTATATGTAAAATTATTTGCACGTTCGTAGATTGGATTATATACAGGATGTAAATCATTAAAATAATAATTTTTAACTTGTACATAAACAGTGTCAATGACTTGACATAAAGAGAAAGTAGCCAATCCAATCTCTAGGAATTTTAATGGAAGTTTTAAGCAGCAACAACAATAGTGCGATCTCATGACTGAAGTCGATGGAGGGTGGTGCGTATTTTAAGCATGTACTATAAGATTATAGGGCTTAATTTGTATACGCAAATGTTGTAAATGACATTTTACATTATTCAGGTAAGTATGTTATATATATATATATACATAATAAATGTTTCGTCTACTTGATGAAAATTTGATCTCTGTCCTTTGAAATAGTTTTCGAACAATATATATAGTTTAAATGAATTGTTATTGGATGTCGATATATTTTTGTAAAATTAATTTGTCAATATCAACATATTTATATTTTCAACGTTTACAATTCTCATTTAGTAAGTGAAAGCAACAAGGGAATTAAATAGATTAATAGACAAGCCTTGATTTTGTTAGATTTTCTAAGATTGTGAGATGATTCATTGAATTGATATTGTTCTTTCCTTGACTAATTCATGTTTTTTTTTCTACCTCATGAACATTAACTTTCAATTTTACAAGCTAGCTCCAAATAACAAGATGTGACTAATTAAAGGACAATTTAATGCACGAAGCATTCGTGAATATAGAGTCACTCTCAAAGTGACGTGCATGCAAATATCTTAGTTAATGATATATATTAATTTAACTTTCACATGAATCAAATATTTATTCTACTTGATTGTCGATGAAGGTGCTAGTTAATGGTTTCGAATTTCAAAAGTCACTTCATTATATTATTGCACAAGGCAAACTTTTCTAAGTCATAATAATTTGAAAAAAATATACATAAAAAATCTTTAACAAATCCACTAGTTTGATTGACAAATTAAATTTGATATGTCGAAGACATTTACTAGTAAATTTTCAACTACTCAAGATGCAATAAATGTTCCCTTTTTTGGTTGGGAAAAAAGATTTTATTACTCGTCTGTTTTATTTTACTCGACACTGTTAATAATGTTAGTTTAATAAAATACATTTCTAATTAAAGTATTCTTACGGCGTGTCAAGTTAACAAGGGTCAAGTAATATACGTATCAATAGTTTTCTATTCTAAATAAAAAGAAAGTCAAATTTGTCTAAATACTAGACATAAGGAAGCGGGGGATAAATGCGGGGAAGAAACAGAGGAAGCTAGTAATAAACAATAGGACAATTATATTTTCCCTGAATTTTCTTTTTGGATTGTTCCTTGATTTGAGGGCTCGAGCAATGTATTTTTCTAATATAGGATAATTTAGATCTCCCTGAATTTTATCTGATCTCTAAAAAAGTCTGATAGTACTTCAAATCGATCAACTTTTCTTGATCTCTCCTTCTTGTTTCTTCCATTGATAGCCAAAGTGTTGTATGATTCAAGCAAATGATGACATAAATTTTCTTAAGGTATTTGATTGTCAAGAAGCTTCTGCCGAAACTTTGAAAAGAAGATCATCTCTTGATCACTTTGACAATGCTAATTATCTTTATTTTAAAAAAATATTCTATAGAGTTTATGAAATTTTCGAGATCAATAATTCTACCTCATTTCATTTGATTGATTGGTTATCCTTTAATTAATCAAAAGAAGAATGAATAAATATTTTAATGGTAAGCAAATCCCAACAATAATATAGTAAAGGGACAAAAGATCTACTTGGAATAGATGTTTTTGTTAACCAATATCTAAAGTTTCTCCTTAATTGGCCCTACAAAAGATTTTCTGGTACCCACTTTTTCCCTATATAACATTTAGCTCCTAATCTCCCTCACTCCCTTTAACCAATTTTTCCTTCTTTCCCTTTTCACATTTCAAGTTAGTATAGCGGGAATTTAGTGTATCGAACTGTCTTTAATTGAAACTTTTGTGTACATGAAGTTAGAATTTTTAACAAACTTTTGTTAGATTAAAATGGTGCATAGATTAGTTTACATGCGCACATTTCGACTATTTTATCAATAATATACATGTTATTTTCTATCCGCATAAGTATATCGAGTGATTCTGTCCATAAAATTTTACGAGTTTTGTAGTATGAAGGAGAGTGGTGGTAGAAAACAAGGTGCAACTTCTCCATGTGCAGCTTGTAAATTGTTAAGGAGAAGATGTACACAACATTGTGTTTTTTCACCTTATTTTCCAGGTGATGAACCACACAAGTTTGCAAGTGTTCATAAAGTATTTGGAGCTAGCAATGTAAACAAGATGCTTCAGGTAAGAACAATCTTTATTTATGAGTTTACCAATAATTCGTTTAAATTTATGTGACATGGTTTAAGTCGGTATAAACGAAGAATTTGAAATGTATGGTCTTAAACATATCATGACATTTTGTGTCTATACAATTTTTAAAACTTGTGGCCTTAAAACTGCCGTAATATTTGTATGATTACAAAAAAAAAAAATTCTCATTAAGGGTAAAATATGAAGCGTATAGTTAATTATCTTCAAATTTAGAAATATGTAATCCCTCTGTTGTCTGCATCCCATTACATGTATCATATTTTCGTTTTATGGCTTGTTTTAGATCACACTTGTAAAAATCTTTTTTTCTCTTTTAAACGTATGCCGAATCTAAATATTGTTCACATAAATTGAAACGGATCAGAATGTAATTATTCTTGTTGAAATGGATATATATCACATAACTGAAATAGAGAAAATAATATATATATATATATAGTTCGAGCCGAAAGCAACATGAAGTCTTGTATATATTTTGATATATTTCAATAGGAATTGCAAGAATATCAACGAGGAGATGCAGTGAGTTCAATGGTGTATGAGGCAAATGCAAGAATGAAAGATCCAATTTACGGTTGTGTTGGAACTATTTCATCTTTACAACACCAAATTGAATTTCTACACAAACAATTAGCAATTGCACAAGCTGAGCTAGTCCACATGAAGATGAAACAATTCTCATCCATGTCCGGTGGCGCCGGCACCGCCACGAACTTGCTGGGAAACGTGTGGTCACCGCCATCTCGACCCTTGTCGTCAGAGGTCTATTCAGGATTTGAAGTTTATGGCTTCCTACAACAACCTCAAATTAATATATTATAGTCCACAATCATAGATTTTTCTTAATACATGTATAAGGCTTGAATATAATTTACTATGTTTACGTGAATCTGTAGTTAACAAGCCAATATTGAGGTGCCATTATATTGTGGTAGTATTAATTAGAGTTGGATTCAAGATTTTTAGTTTGAACTTAATTGGCAAGGATTAGTGTACCTACATTTTTTTTTGGTAACATGAAATGAGCTAGACTTTGTTAAAATATATATACTTTTATGATTGTTCTGATTAATTATATATATGTGAGATATAGTAGTTGAGCTACTTATATATACAACAATGTCTGTCTAGTCATTTTTAAATATTTACTATCATGGTCTTTCTTTATTCTAAATATATCTTTATTTGTAGCATACATCAAAGAATGATGAACATTATATATATATTGTAAATGTTTAAAGTGTAATAATAAACTATCATTCTCAACTTAATTAATTTTTTTAAGCAAAATTTAAATTCGTAATGCACGTCTAACCCATCATTTTTTATCGTGTTGTATCATTTAACCAAGCATGGAAAACACCATTATCATAAAAAAAGAAAAAGAAAGAGAAGATGGTTTAGTAGTAGAAAAATGATTGCATCATTGATCACCAACTCCATTAAAAATATTTGGGATAATCAAGAATTCAAATTCTAAAGGTATGTTTCAATTTTTCAATATTCTTTTTTTGTGAACACAATTTTTGCTAAGATGACACTTATTTTGGAACGAAGAGAATATATTTTCAACTCCATAAATAATTCATGTAATATGAGATGGACAAAAATCTACCTACGGATCTAACATACATCTTATGACTTCATTAAGATTCAGTAACTTTGACTCGAATCGTATAATTTTTTATTTTTTTTACCTAAATCAATAGGGGGCAAAAGAGAAACTTTGTAACATAGAGGGGGAAGTTGTCATTTAGTTGAAATAGGATAAGGGGTGAAATTGTCAATACGCTTTAATGTGCAAGGCAAAAAGGGCTCTATCCACTAAACAAGATAGTTCAGCTCTTAGGGGAGACAGTCTTGTAACTTGCAGGCAAAATTCAAAAATGAGTAGCTCTTCACTCACAGCTTCTTTACATACCAGGTAAATTTAGTTTCTTGATTCTGTTGTTAACACTATAAAGCTTGTTGCTTTTTACATTTTCATGTTGATTCTTGAATTGCTGAAATTGGGTATTTGCACATTTGTAGTTTCTTTGTCAATTTTATGCAATTTTGTGTCTTTTTAGCTTCTGGGGTTTCCTTATAATACAATAAAGTTTGTAGCTTTTGTGTGTTGAGGATAAGGAACTTAATTGTTCTGCTCCCCTTCACATACTGGGTGCATTTAGCTTGTTGATTTTTACATTTTCATGTTGAATCTTGAATTGTTGAAATTGGGTGTTGTGCATTTGTAGTTTCTTGCTCAATTTAAGCAATTTTGTGTCTTTTAGCTTGTGGGGTTTCCTTATTATACAATAAAGTTTGTAGCTTTTGTGTGTTGAGGGTAAGGAACTTAATTGTTCTGCTCCCCTTCACATATTAGGTGCATTTAGCTTGTTGATTTTTACATTTTCATGTTGATTCTTGAATTGTTAAAATTGGGTATTGTGCATTTGTAGTTTCTTGCTCAATTTAAGCAATTTTGTGTCTTTTAGCTTCTGGGGTTTCCTTGTTATGCAATAAAGTTTGTAGCTTTTGTGTGTTGAGGGTAAGGAACTTAATTGTTCTGCTACCCTTCTCACGCACTGCTTCTATACATATTAGGTGCATTTAGCTTGTGAGTTTTACATTTTCATGTTGATTCTTGAATTGTTGAAATTGGGTATTTTGCACATTTGTAGTTTCTTGGTCAGTTTGTGTCAATTTTATGCAATTTTGTGTCTTTTAGCTTCTGGGGTATCCTTATTTAAAGGATAAAGCTTTAGTCAGTGGAGGGGGTGTTGGGGGTTAGCATGTTTTCTTGTAAAAATAAAAACTTTGATCTTGTTTTATATATTTAAGGTCTCCATTTATTGGGCGGTTTGAATGGGATTCATATCTTGAGTGTGGCTGTTATTGGTTGGCTTTCTTGTTAAAACATATCTTTTATTCTTGTTTTATTTCATGTCAGCACTTTGCGGTCTCCTTTCGTCGGGAATTTGAATGGGTTTCGTGTATCAAGTGTTGCTGTTCGTCGTGTTGGTTTTGTGAGGAAGATGATCGAATGTAAAGAATCAAGAATCGGTAAGCAACCAATATCAGTACCTTCCAATGTGACACTCACAATGGAAGGCCAAGATTTGAAAGTTAAGGGACCTCTGGGGGAGATGGCCATAACTTATCCACGAGAAGTGAAGCTTGAGAAGGATGATGGAGGTATTCTAAGGGTCAGAAAAGCCGTGGAGACGAGACGCGCAAATCAGATGCATGGTTTATTCAGGTAGTCTGCAGTTTAATCGCACTGTTTTCTTGACTTCTTTTCTCGGTTTCATTCTTACATATGGTAAACATTCTAAGTTATAATTTACCTACACTACTACTTATGATCAAGAAGCTATAGTCTACTTACTGGAGTTACTACTTTGAAATTCACGACTGGTTTTGATGTGGACTAGGGAGAGCTTAGCTCTTATGACATAAAATTTGAGATTTAAAGGGTCTAATTGATCTTCTCCAGTTATATGATATCATATTTTAAAACCAAATTGAGATGTTTCCCGGTCCAATTCCTAATTGATTTTATCCTAGTTGTCAATGAAGAGGAAAGGATAATTTTTTCCTCTTAATAAGGTAAAGAAGGACAGTCTATTCTTACCACCTTGAAGTTTTCTATTCTTATTAGCACTTCTAAGTTTCAAAATAGTCAACCTCTTTGTGGTTCTAAACTTTATTTATTTGATCTTAACTATTGATATATATTACATGCTATAGCCTCTTGCCGATGGTTACTTCATGAATTGATATAATCGAATGCTTCTTTTGCTATGAGGAGACTCGAAAATATGGAAGAAAATGTGGACATCAGTCACTGTAAGTAGCAAAATAAGTATGTTGCTCGGAATCACCAAAAATGTTGTTGCACTTGTGTTGGATCCTCAAAAGTTCACTACTTTTGGAGGGTCTGACCTGCACCGGGCAGCATTTTTGAAGAGTCCGAGAAACATAGAAAACAATACTTCATATTTCTCAGTCTTAACATGTTAAAGAAACAATCTTTCTCCCTATGAGAAGATTGACTGGCAACAAAGTTCAAATGTAGCATATCTTTAGTTCCATGACAGCATTTGATTCTAAGGTCATGAGAAGTGAAAAATTGGGCAGAAGAGGGAATATAGATGTAAGAATAGCTAGGACTTGCTAGCAAAGGACAGATATCTGTGCTCGTCGTAGTGTTTCTAGGCTAAAAGGTATCACAATAAGGGGGTGGTGAGAAAGATCTATAATATCTGGAGGCTAATAGGCCATTTGCAAGTCTCAAAAACCACAAGTGCATATACTACACTTTGGTCGAGGGGAAAATGGAAAAAAATGGGTATGGTTTAAAGTTTTCAATGTAAACAACAGATTTGAAGAGGAAAAACCCAACTTTAAAAGAAGGAAGAGAAAGTAGAAAGAATTAGACAATTTATGTTTTTGAGTTATAGCCATGTACTTCAGTTGGTTCTTTCATATTAAAACTCCTTAAACACTGCAACGGCTAGTTAACGACTAGTTTAACTTAGGGAAGATAATAAATAATCATCAGATAAAAATAAGGGACACTTCCTTTTGAGATACTCACAATAGTGAGGTTGAGTAAAACTCTTAATCTTATTCATAGCCTTTCTACATGGTGTATTACACTGCAACACACACTTGATTGAACCTATACAAGTGTGGAGTGTGGCTGCTCTTATGAAATTACGGCAAAATTCTAAAGCACTCACGAAAAATCAGGCAAGCCAATTGTCTATTAGGCATTAGCGCAAAACTGCAATAAACCATAGAAATTGTGGGAGTATAATGTGATGAATAAGAAACTTCGCTTACAACTAGAATTTTTGGTTCATAAAAGTTTTCAACTTTGCCAATTATTCTGTAAGTTAAATCTTATATTATCTGTATTTGGTTCGTAATCCAAAAGATACCAAATGAATCCATTATACTCAAAATATCAAAATGTGTTTTCTTTCTTCATTTTATAGATATTCATTTTGAGATGTGCGTGGGATTGTTGGGAATTTGTAAGTATCTCATAAGGAAGTGTCCCTTATTTTTATCCACTTATAGTTTATTGTTTTGCCCTTACTTTAAATGGTCAAACTAGCCGTTAACTAGTCGTTGTAGAGTTTTAGGAGCTTTAATAAAGAACTAGTTTAGGTATACTAGCCATGAATCATGTAGTTTTTGGTACTAGTTAATACTAGATGAGTTTGTTGAATCCTAGGAGATACACTTATATGAGTAAATATCCTTATAGAAAGTGTCATACACACGCCTTAAGCTAGAAGAATATCCATGATTTCAACAACTAGACGTGATTTTCAACTTGGAATTTTCATTTACACGAATCTCGTCTCCCTGATGATGATCATCAGTTTTACAGAATTTTGTGATTAAAGGGTATGATTCTTCACCCCAAATGATTTCCTCTCAACTTTGAAACCCATAATATGTGTCTTACACCATCAGCTCTATCGAACATTCTACCAATACCTAACAACTGTATATGAAAATTTTCATAATCTCATCATTGTTGTTATGTTAGTCAATTCTAATGACAATGTAGATGCACATATTTTTAGTGCTTACTATGAAGATGTTCTTTTTCTTCATCAAACTCGGCAGGACTCTAACTGATAACATGGTAGTCGGCGTCTCTAAAGGATTCGAGAAGAAACTTCAATTGGTAGGCGTTGGATATCGTGCAACCATCGAAGGGAAAGACATAGTTCTCAATCTCGGATTTTCTCATCCCGTTAGGATGGAAATTCCTGCTGGACTGCAAGTTAAGGTTGAAGAAAACACCAGAATCACTGTAAGTGGTTACGATAAGTCAGAGATCGGTCAATTTGCAGCTTCAATTAGAAAATGGAGACCTCCAGAGCCATACAAAGGTAAAGGAGTGAAATATGCTGATGAAATAGTTAGAAGGAAAGAAGGTAAAGCAGGCAAGAAGAAGTAATTCATGGTACATTTTGTCATTTGTTTTATTGTATTTTTCTTAGAGCTATTTTGAAGTTAGGTTCATTTTGCAAGTAACTTGACAAATTGTTAATCTTGTGTATCCCTTTAAATATAAGAGTCACACAATTTGAAATTGTATGTAATCTTCATATGAAGGTGGTTTCCCTTACATTTCTTTCAAACCTGTTCTGAAAAACGATTTTCTTGAGCTGAGGGTCTATCAGAAAGACAGAAACAATCTTTCTACCTACAACCCCACTCTCGCTAGACTTCAGGACTATACTAAGTATGTTGTTGTTGTTGTGTTCATGGAGGTGGTTGCATTCAATAATATTGACAAATTCATGAAAAATGAACATAGTTTTAGCAAGAAAGCGATGAGCTTCTAAATAGATAAATTCTAATTTTTAGTCCTTATTATATATAACTAAGAACATTTATCTTTCAATAAATTAAAATGTAATATTTTCCTTTAATATGAAAATATATTATATAAATCCCACACATGAAATAAGTAACAATACAAATTTAATCTCGAATCAAATTCTTGATAACAATGCTCGAAGCGGTCTTCAATTGTCCATTTTGTACGAGAGTCACACTATCAACATATACCATGAATGGATCGATGAATGTGAATGTGTCAACAAAACTTTATAGGCAAATTAAGTTGTCATGCGCCTTTAGACGATTATATTTAAACATTTTGTCTAATCAGACTTGAGGGGTATTTATTATTTTGATAATAGTCCAAATAGATAACTCGCAAAAAAATAAAAATACTTCGAATGTATTTTTGACCATTAATTTTAATTTTAAACACTTTTAATGAACTCAAAAGAAGTAATTATAGTCCAAGCATATTTTTTATAGGGAAATTTACATTTAATGAACATGATTTTATTTTAAGGTATTTAGAATGCATAATTACACAATTCAACATAGCATTAACAATAATTAATAAAGAAACTTAAATATTAAATGCAATCATTAACTCAAGTTGACAATAATTCAGTAATATTTAATTATAACTTCACACAGATCATGTGATGATAATTTAAAAAATTATTATTCTGTGTATATATACAGACAAGGACACAACAACAACATAAACAAGTAAACAACAAAGTGATTTAGAAAAAAAAGAAAAGAGGATGGGTTTGAAGGTTCCAACTATAGATTTTAGGAACTCATCAGAGTGGAAAAAAGGAAGTGAAAAATGGAATTTAGTGAGAGATGAAGTTTTCAAAGGTTTAGAAAAATATGGTTGTTTTGAGGCTTTACTTGATGGAGAAATTCCAAAAGAAAAACTATATGAAAAGTTGAAACAAGTTTTTAATTTCAATTTGGAGGAAAAATTTGGAAAATCACAAAATGTGTTGGTAGGTTATACTAGAGATAATCCTAGAACACCACTTCAAGAGAGAATGATGATTGTCAATGTCCTCACTCATAATGCTATTGAGAACTTCTCCTACATCCTTTGGCCTAAGGGAGACCCTCAATTCTGGTATGTATAACTAACATTAGCTATGAACTTCGTCGTTAATCTTTTGTTAAATTTCTTGTAGCTAATCAATTTCATCATTCACCAGTTAAGGGTAGATCTAAGGGGAAATTTCACCATTAATTCACCTGTTAAGAGTAGATGTAAGGGACAATTTCACCATTCAATGAGGACAAAAAAGTAGTCAATTTTGCATAGTTATCGAGAGATAAATAATTTACACTTTTTGAGTTCTTATTTTAAAATAAATTTTGCACTATTAGTCCCTCAAATATTGATAAGTTTTAATTTTTCTCATTGTAATTTCGTGTTATGCACATTTAAACCTCAACTAGTTGATATGTGAACTTTTGATCCTTGTGCTTGTGAATTTTCATAAATTTAACCAATTATTAAGTAATAATCCATCACATACTTATATTGATGAATTACGTTAAATTCTTCACAATTTTCATGTGCTAATTTTGCCACCCATAGTCATGTAAAATATGGATTGATAAATTAAGGTGTCCATTCTCTATGTTGCATTATTTTTTGCGTCTTGACATCAGATCATTTTTCGACATTTACTAATCATGCTATCCTTCTGAATATACTCTACATTCATCAAGCTTGTAAACTCGCAATTACTCATTATTATCAAAATCTATGCAGTGATTTGGTGCTTGGTTACTCCAAGAAATTATTAGAATTTGATGATATGGTAAGAATAATGGTATTTGAGAAATTGGGGTTGGAAAAATACTTGGATGAGCACAAAAAATCAGGTGATTACTTACTTAATTGTATGAAGTACAAAGTGCCTAAAGCTGAGGAGACAAATGTTGGAGTACCTCCTCATACTGATAAAATCATTTCAACAATTTTAAGCCAACATGATCAACATGTCAATGGGCTTCAAATTTTGGACAAAAATGGACAATGGCTTGATCTTCAATACTCATCACCTCATTCATACATGTTCTTTGTTGGTGATTGTTTGAAAGTAAGTTCATCTATTGCCTTACTATTTTTATCAAGTTTATTTAGTTGGTCATTCACGTCAAGAATAGAGGCCGTTAACGATACACTTGAAAAGAGATTGAGTTTATTCTCCCTTTCCCCCCTTCTTAGGATGTGCTTGATTAGGAAGGAAAATGTTTTTCGTGGATTTTTTTCTTTGATGTGTTTTGGGATGGTAACGTAGTAGTAGCCAAGTTAATTTTTTTGGGGACTAACTGTTTAATGAGTTTAAGTCTTACACATAAACAATGTAAACAATTTTCATCATCAGGTCATCCAAAGGATATATATCTGTAGATTTGAAATCTTAAAAATAAAATATGCTAGCTGCTAGCTAGTGCAACTGATAAAGATGACCTAATGGTGAAAAATTGTTTATATTATATACTGTCAATCTATATAACTTAAACTCTTATTTAATACATAACGTTATGTTCTATGCACTTATAACATGTAATATTTTTACACTATTGATATTGTACTGTTTGTATATATAAGTTAAATTAATATGTAATTGTAGGCATTTACAAATGGTAGGCTGCATTCTTCTACTCATAGAGTTATTATGGGAAATGAAGAGAGGTTTTCTATGGGTTTTACCACAATTCCTAAAGAAGGGTATATCATAAAAGCACCAGAGGAAGTTGTTGATGAAGATCACCATTTGCTTTACAAGCCCTTTGATGGTTCCAAATATCTTCCATTTTATATGTCAGAGGGTAAACGCGGCGTTGTTGCAACTCTCGAGAGCTTTTGTGGTGTCTCAGCTAATACTCCAAACTTGTCTTGATACAGACTTTTGATTGTCCGCCCCGCCCCTCTCTTGCTTCTAATAACCCTCTATCTTGTAATAGTATTTTACTTGAGATCTAGCTTCTTTGGAGTTTGTTAACATTCCAAACTTGTCTTGATACTGACATTTGATTGTTGGCCCCTCTATCTTGTAATAGTTTTAAACTAGTATTTAAAGAGGCGTATTCAGATGATGGGTGCACTGCTATAAAAAGGTTGATCTATGATATAAATTTGATCGGTTCGACATTTAGGTTTTTAGTATCGAAAACCGTTAAAATTTTAAAATTATAGGTCTAAAATTAATTATTATATATATATATATATATACCAATTACCACTTAGAGAAGTGTTATCTAATTTTAGAAATAAAAATAAAACAAGATAAATATAAAATTCAAATTTCTAACCTCGCGGAGAGAGGTGCACCCAGTCATAATTGCATTATGTGATACTTCAAGTGAGGGTTCACACATCTATATTTCAATAGTTTTTTAAAAATATAACACTACTATATATGATCTTGAGAGGGGACCATGGGTTCACGTGAACCCGGTGACCCTCCTTAGATACGCCTCTGAATAATTTTCCTTGTGTAATCAAGAACTTCTTGGGTATTTGTCAACATTTTAATCTTGTCTTGATATACTAACGTCTTAATTCCTGTTTTTTATCCAATTAAATCATCTTCGCTCCAAATATGATATTGTTTGAATGTGCATGGGGTAAATATTCCACTTGACAACTTGTTATCGTCCGCTAGGGTGTCAAATATGGCCCAAAAATTTGTCAAAAGTGAAATATTTACTTGTGCCATTTTATTCAGGTTAACTTTGAAAAATTGACAAGACAATTCTTGGGGTTTTGAACCTGGACAAAATGAAAAATGTCAATTTTTGGGATTAGACCTAAGAAACAATCCCAAAAATTGAGTAAATGCTAATGTACTTTTTTTGTAGTTACCAAGTTTAATTTGTATTAGCCAAAAGAACCTTCCATCATCATCTAGGTATATAGGGCATTGACAATTGAGCATTTTTAGTACCACAAATTATTCTCTCTGTTCGCTTTTATATGTCAACTGTTAAAAAATAGATACTTATTATTTGTTCCATTTTAAAAAATTTAACTTAGAATTTATAGTTTAAGAATATTAAATATAATTATTTATCAGAACATTGAATTTATTATATATAAAATAGTAAAATTGACATTCTATTTATTATTTCTTAAAAAAGGTGCTAAGTCAATAGTAAACAAGTAAAGATGAACATAGTGATTAATATCTTTTGAAAATGTTAGACTACATGTTTTTATCGTGTAATTTATATTTTGGTTCTAGTTATAATTATTAACATATAAGGTAGGGGTCTGGCCTAACCCCGCCAACGAAATGACTTGAAATAGAGAAAGAAAAAGTTCATCGAACATAAAGTCAATAGAGTAAGTACATATAGTAATAGATTAGGGAAGGTGGAGATATATGATATATTAATTGTATATCTATAAATCAAATGTTTTAGGCCTCAAAATTTTAGAGGCCTAATTTTTTACAAGTAGTGATACATATAATTTTTTTTGTATGGATTGTCTCTATTTTAGGGTGGTCATAGTTTTAATTTCTATCCTATTTTTAATTTTTTATCATTGTTGCTTATTTAACAAAAATATTATTGATCTAATAACATGACCTGAAATATGGCATAAAAGGTCCACATTTTATTTCAATAAATTTATGATTTATAACTTTTAAGTTTGTATATACGTGTACTGCACTTATACTAAACCAGTATTAATATAATTGATAAGTATCCAAATAATACATCAATGATAAAAATCTTTTTTTTTTTTTTTGGCAAAAAGTTGCCGTTTAACGACAATACTTTGTGGGTTGGAAAATAATTAAATGGTTATTAACAGCATTATTAAAGAAAACAAATAGCCAAAACGTAAACCTTCATTTAATAGAGATGATTGTGGTAATCAATTAGGGGCATGCTATTTGTATAATCTTATTAAAGTAAAACAACATAAATAAAAGATAATACTCTTATCAATATACATAACAAATAAAAAGATTTGAATTTTTTAAAATTACTTATGAAATATCTTACCTAAAATCAATAATACGCAAAGAAATATAACTTGAGATGGCAGGACTACGTGCCTAATTAACCTCCTCAAAATATGAATAAGAGTTGGACATGCCTAACTCTTTACGATACAGAGTTTAAGATCTTTTATTAAAATTTGACTTCAAATAATCAATTTTATTGAATCGTTTCTGATCGACTAAGGAGTAAGGAGTATAAGTGGATAGGAAAAAATATTAGAAGAGTTCCCACTAGATTTTTAATAGTTTATTCTGACTTTTGTAATTTCTAGATGATGTAGAGTACAACTAAAAATAAAATAAAATAAAATAGATTGGACCCAACATAAATATATAGGATCAGTAGCAAAATATTTATTGTTCCAACTTCCTAGTAATGTCATTCTGGAAAAAATTGATGGTTTTGGATGCTGATATACTACAATATACTCCCTCTCCCCCTCTGTCCTTAATTACTTGTCCATTTTTCCTTTTATAGTTGTCCCTAATTACTTGTCCATTATGGCAAATCAAGAAAGGACAATTTTTTTTTACCTATTATACCCTCAATTAAATGATTAATTACTTAAAAAAATGTAGAACTTTTCATCTACTTCATAATTAATAGGATAAAATGGTAAACTCACTATGTCATTAATTGTTTTCTTAATTGATGTGTCAATTCAAAAGTGAACAAGTAATTAGGGACAGAGAGAGTATAACCAGAATGGCCAATAAAGTAGAGTTGTTACATCGAAAAATCGAATCAAATAACAAAAACGAATCAATTGAGAGACTTTTTTTTCGTTGTTTGGTTTAGTTAGGCTTTTTTTTTTTTGGTTTAATATGACACATAGGGCCGGTTTGTGTGGTTTGATTTTTCAATTTAAAGAATCTACAAATTTCAATTTTAAGCAAAAAGTAATAGAAAAAATCCGGACCAAATCGATTAGATAAATACCAATCTAAAAATCATAGTTAGTTAGTTACACACTTTTGGCTTGTAGTAGTACTTTGCCTTGACATTCTAATTTGATTTGTAATCTTTATTTTGATATATAAGTAAAAAACTCAATTTCATGTTAAAAATAACTTCGCGTTAAATTATTCATCACTATTTATTACAATTATTACCATCATGATCTATTGGTAAACAAACATTTTTCTTAAAAAGTAAATACTTGATAGTGTTATGCTTGAATATAGTTGCCAAATTCAATATCACTGCTAACCTCATTTTCAACATGCTAGAACTTTCTTTCTGTTTGTTGAGCTCCGAGCTTGTGGTCCTTCTTTGAATGTGGGTACAATTGTGGGAGGGACGCATTACCAGTTATCGTGTCCACGGTAAAAGTTGGATAGCCAAGTGCAGAGCGGATAACTGCTGAAAGCATCTATGAACACACCTAGCAAATAGTCCTTTTTTTTAGTCCCCGGCCGCTACTCTTTAGGTGTGCACTAGTCAATAGTTTTAGAAAAAGTATATTTAAAAGAATTTGGGCAAAATTAGTTTTTCTAAAACCATATACTATTCAATTGCATGCCCCCATCCTTTTTGTTCTTGCTACTATATAATAATCCCTTAGCTTTTAAACTTTAGCAACACACTTAACTAACTTTGTTTGGTTCAAAATGGAGCCAACTAATTCAAGAGGTACTAGTTTGAGAGAAAAAATAATCAGGGGAAGTAGTTTGAGAGGGAGCTTAAGTTCAAAGAGGAATAGTACTAATAACTCCAGGTGGAGTGGCAATGATGGGGAGATTTTTAATCGTTCAACGAGAGACGAAGATGATGAAGAGGCTCTTAAATGGGCAGCTCTTGAAAAACTTCCAACGTTTGATCGTTTGAGAAAAGGTCTCTTGTTGGGATCACAAGGTGCATCTGCTGAAATTGATATACATGATATTGGTTTTCAAGAAAGAAACAAGTTGCTTGAAAGGCTTGTCAAAGTTGCAGATGAGGATAATGAGAAGCTCTTGTTGAAACTCAGGCAAAGAATTGACAGGTAAGTGGATGTATATATCTTCTGTCATTGTTGATGAACGAAAAATAACTATATAGACGACACCATTTAACTGTGATTAAATATCAGCAATGTTCGTTAGGAGTTTTTAGGACTTGTTAGAGATATATACATACGTTGTTAGAAGCTTGTGGTCTTAAATATGTCATAATGTGGCTGTAGGACTTCTGAAACTTGCTGCCTTAAACATGTTATATCACTTGTGTGGCTACAGAAGTTTCTCACGAAAGGTAGAATAAAAAGCTAAGTTTGGTGTTTCTAGGTATAAAAATGTATCATTTTTTCTGTAATGAATTAATAAGGATATATTAATATGTAACTGAGACATATGTAAACAAAGTGGCATGAATAGTGAAGATTCATATAGTCAAACTGTCTTGCTTACAAACTGAGACGTTGTAGTTGTTATGCTGTTGTTTATCTAAGACTAATTTTTTTTTATAATATTTAATTGAGACTGACTTAAATGGAACGACATGGACGATGATGATTCATATTGTCATTAGTCCGACTTGGTTAGAATTGAGACGTAGTTATTGTGATGCTGTTGATTATCTATGACTAGTTGTTTGACAATTCTTTTTTCTTTTCACAGAGTTGGGATAGATTTGCCAGAAATAGAAGTAAGATATGAGCATTTAACTATTGAGGCAGATGCATATATAGGAAGTAGAGCTTTGCCTACATTTATCAACTTTATCACTAATTTTCTTGAGGTAAAATATCTAAAAGAAAATCTTGATTTCGAATCTCAATTCTCTTTAACAAAAAGGATGTTTGTAACTAACTTTTTATTTTTTGGATTCATAGGATATATTGAACCCTCTCCATATCCTACCGAGTCGAAAGAGGAAACTAACTATTCTTAATGATGTGAGTGGTATCATTAAGCCTCGCAGATTGACTTTGCTTTTAGGACCTCCAAGTTCCGGGAAAACTACATTATTATTAGCTTTGGCCGGAAAGCTCGACTCTGCCCTTAAGGTAACACCATTAGTTCTATGTATCGAAGGGATTTAAGTTATATATATACTGATAGTTCAAAGATTAGTTGTCATTTTTGTCGTTCCAACAATTAATATATACTTCTTATTATAGACTGTCAATGCATAAAACTCAAACTCCAAACCAAACATTTGTTTGTGTGGTTGCTTTTTTGTTATTTGGAAATCAGGTTACTGGAAAAGTGACCTATAATGGACATGAAATGAATGAGTTTGTGCCGCAAAGAACAGCTGCTTATATTAGCCAGTATGATTTACATATTGGAGAAATGACTGTGAGAGAAACCTTGGAATTCTCTGCCAGATGCCAGGGAGTTGGATCGAGTTATGGTTAGAATTTCTTTCCTTTTTTCTTAATCACTAAACCCAAAAATGATCTTTAGTGGCAATTAATTAACGACAATAATTTAATTGCCACTATATATGTTTTTTTTAGAGGCATTTAGCACGGTTTGTAAATGTCCCTAAAGCCTATAGCGATATTGGATCCATTGACAATTAATTAATGCTGGTAAAGTCTTTAGCACTCTTTATTAATATGCATATTTATTGCCGCTAAAAGTTGTTTTTGTTGTAATGAATCTTGATCATATTTCAAACTTCTTGTTCTTTAAAAAAAACATTTTGTGTTGAAATTTAACTAACGTGGATGATATATCGATTGATGTTTCTCGGAATTGTTTTTGCAGAGATGTTGGTTGAACTGACAAGAAGAGAGAAAGAAGCTAAAATCAAGCCAGATCCTGATATTGATATTTTCATGAAGGTAAGCAACTAGAATATTTCCTTTCTCTAAAACAAATGCTTATAATTATTTTGTGACAATGTAGGCATTAGCTGCAGAGGGACAAGAAGCCAATTTTGTTACAGAATATGTTCTGAAGGTAACAGAAATATGTTTCACTAATTTCTCAAAATTTCCGACGATCAGAAGGCTGAGGAAAATTTGATAACTAAATGATTTGTGTATTCCACTGCAGCTTTTGGGGCTGGATATTTGTGCAGATACTATGGTGGGAGATGAAATGATAAGGGGAATTTCAGGAGGACAAAAGAAGCGTGTGACAACCGGTGAAATGCTCGTTGGACCGTCCAAGGCACTTTTCATGGATGAAATCTCAACTGGATTGGATAGTTCCACTACTTACTCAATAGTGAACTCACTAAGACAATCTGTGCAAATCTTGCACGGAACTGCTGTGATATCTCTCTTGCAGCCAGCACCGGAGACGTACAACTTGTTTGACGACATTATTCTGTTATCAGATGGGAAAATTGTCTATCAGGGCCCTCGAGAGGATGTGCTTGGCTTCTTCGAGTCCATGGGTTTCAAATGTCCTGATAGAAAAGGCGTGGCCGACTTCTTGCAAGAAGTATGTCTTACAATAAACTAATAAGGTTGACAATGATTGATCTATTTTCCCTTCTGATGGTGGAAATTTAAATTCATTGCAGGTGACTTCAAAGAAAGATCAACAGCAATATTGGGTGAGGAGGGATGAAACTTACCGGTTTATCACGTCAAAAGAATTTGCTGAAGCATATCAATCGTTCCATGTTGGAAGGAAACTTGTGGATGATCTTGCAGCTTCATATGACAAGAGTAAAAGCCATCCTGCTGCTTTGTCAACTCAAAAGTATGGTATAGGGAAGAAACAACTCTTAAAGGTTTGCACTGAACGAGAATTCTTACTAATGAAGAGGAACTCATTTGTTTACATCTTCAAGTTCATTCAGGTGACAACTTGTCAATGAAAATATTAAATTTCAAGTCTCCGGCTCATCATATTTGCTCGCAAGTACTAATACCTCATGGTTTTGATCTGTTCACAGCTTACAATTATGGCACTCATATCAATGACTCTCTTTTTCCGTACTAAGATGCCGCGTGATACAATTGAAGATGGAGTAAAATATGTTGGTGCCCTCTTTTTTGTAGTCACTATGATTATGTTTAACGGAATGGCTGAGATCGCCCTGACAATTTACAAACTTCCTGTCTTCTACAAGCAAAGGGACCTTCTCTTTTACCCTTCATGGGCTTATGCAATGCCCACATGGATACTCAAAATCCCTATAACATTTGTTGAAGTTGGACTTTGGGTGTTCCTCACTTACTATGTCATCGGATTTGATCCGAGCCCTGCAAGGTAAGAGAAGAAATAGATGATGCAGTATCAAGATCAGGTTACCTTCAACAGTTTCCTTTTTCCTGTGATTACTTAACATGAGTCTATTTTTGCAGATTTTTCAAACATTTTTTGCTACTCATATTAGTAAACCAGATGGCGTCAGGATTGTTCCGCTTCATTGGGGCAACTGGAAGGACCATGGGAGTTGCTAATACATTTGGAACATTTGTTCTGCTTTTACAGTTTGCATTGGGTGGATTCGTTCTTTCACGAGGTATATTTGGTGATTTATGTGTTCGTAGAAGCTTTAATCTTGCTAAAACCAACTACTGCTAACAGACTACTGCTGATAGTGTAGATGATGTGAAGAAATGGTGGCTATGGGGTTACTGGTCATCACCGATGATGTATTCTATGAATTCAATTCTTGTGAATGAATTTGGTGGAAAAAGGTGGAAACAAATTGCACCAATTGGAACTGATTCACTTGGAGTTACAGTTGTAAGATCTCGAGGGTTCTTCACAAATGCATACTGGTACTGGATAGGCGTCGGTGCACTAATTGGATTCACAATCGTCTTTAACATCTGCTACAGTCTTGCACTCGCTTATCTCAACCGTGAGTATATTTAGAGTTTCACCATTCATTTCCCCTAAAGGTGAAAACATTGAATGTTTAGTTGAATATCTACAGCATTTGGTAAGCCGCAAGGTATGATATCAGAAGACAGTGATGATGCCAAAACAACAAGCACTGAGAAAGAAGTGTCCACTAGTGAGGGCCAGAATAAGAAAAAGGGAATGGTTCTTCCATTTGAACCGCATTCTATAACCTTCGATGAAGTTACATACTCTGTTGACATGCCTCAGGTAACTAGCTAGGAATTGTTGTAGGATAAAAAAATTATAATACTTAACATTCCAATGATACTTCCAGGAAATGAAAAATCAAGGTGTCACTGAAGATAGATTGGTACTTCTGAATGGTGTATGTGGAGCTTTCAGGCCCGGTGTTTTGACAGCATTGATGGGAGTTAGTGGTGCTGGAAAAACAACGTTACTGGATGTATTGGCCGGACGAAAAACAGGAGGATATATTGAGGGTAGTATCAAGATATCTGGCTATCCGAAGAAGCAAGAAACGTTTGCTCGTATATCTGGATACTGTGAGCAGAATGATATCCATTCACCTTATGTTACAGTTTATGAGTCATTAGTATACTCAGCTTGGTTGCGTTTACCTTCTGATGTTGATGAAAAGACCAGAAAGGTTGGCTCCTTTTGAATATAAGTTAAATGCAGTTAATGTGGAAATCATATGACATTTCCTATTTAATATCCTTGTGCAGATGTTTGTTGATGAAGTTATGGAACTTGTGGAGCTTACACCATTAAGGTCAGCCTTGGTTGGTCTGCCAGGAGTTAACGGTCTCTCAACCGAGCAACGCAAAAGGTTGACCATTGCAGTGGAACTAGTGGCAAACCCCTCTATCATTTTCATGGATGAACCAACTTCGGGGTTGGATGCAAGAGCTGCTGCAATTGTTATGAGAACTGTTAGGAACACAGTTGACACAGGAAGAACTGTTGTTTGTACCATCCATCAACCTAGTATCGACATTTTTGAAGCCTTTGATGAGGTGAATTTAATAAATGTCATCTTTCTCTTTTGACATTGAATACTAATATGAAGACCACTCTTTGCAGCTATTTCTAATGAAACGAGGAGGAAAAGAGATATATGTTGGTCCATTGGGTCACCATTCTTGCCATTTGATCAGATACTTTGAGGTAAGTTGTCTAAGCAGATAAATGAGCCTCCCGTTTTTCAAGTTAATACGATCGAATAACAAACTAATTCTTCTTGTATTCAGTCAATTCCTGGGGTAAGTAAAATACAAGATGGCTACAATCCAGCAACTTGGATGTTAGAAGTCACAAACTCAGCTCAAGAAATGATGTTGGGGGTTGATTTCACCGATTTATACAAAAAATCAGATCTTTACAGGAGGAACAAAATATTGATTAGAGAACTTAGCGTGCCTGGCCCTGGTACAAAAGACCTGCATTTCAACAATCAATACTCACAACCATTTTGGACCCAATGTATGGCTTGCCTTTGGAAGCAACATTGGTCATACTGGCGTAATCCTGCTTATACTGCAGTCAGATATATCTTTACAATCATCATCGCCTTGGCCATTGGGACAATGTTCTGGGATCTTGGTACTAAAGTGTAAGTCCAAACATATGACGGAACAAGTACTCATATAATTTGGAAAATACTTTCAGTTATTAATGCTAAAAGCTTATTTTTTTGGTATTACAGCAGTAAGAGCCAAGACCTATTTAACGCTATGGGATCTATGTATGCTCCAGTTCTCTTCCTTGGTTTTCAAAATGCATCATCAGTGATGCCTGTTGTAGCCGTTGAGCGTACAGTATTTTACAGGGAAAGAGCTGCTGGAATGTATTCTTCCCTCCCATATGCCTTTGGACAAGTAAGCAGAGGCTCTAACTTCTTATAAGCCAATTTCTGGTTTAAAAAGTCTAAAAAGAAATAATTTTAATTTGCAGGCTTTCATTGAAATACCATATGTCTTTGTGCAAGCTGTTACCTATGGTGTTATCATCTATGCTATGATCGGATTTGAATGGACAGTGACCAAGTTCTTTTGGTACTTGTTTATCATGTATTTCACTCTCTTGTACTTCACCTTCTATGGTCTGATGAGCGTTGCCGTTTCCCCAAATCAAAATATTGCGCAAATTGTCTCTCTCTTCGGCTATGCAATGTGGAATCTTTTCTCAGGATTCATGATTCCACGACCTGTAAGTTTATTCCATTTTGTTCTACATGAAAATCAATTTAGAGCTTGAAAATGATGACATGTTTTCATTGTTTTTAAATAACCAGAGTATGCCCATATGGTGGAGATGGTACTATTGGGCTTGTCCTGTTTCATGGACATTGTATGGTTTGGTTGCATCGCAATTCGGAGACCTCCAAGATAAACTTACTGATAGTGATGAAACAGCCAAACATTTCTTGAGGCGTTACTTCGGGTTCAAGCATGATTTTCTTGGAGTAGTTGCATTTGTGACTGTTGCATATGCTGTTGTTTTTGCCTTCACATTTGCTTTGGCTATTAAGGTTTTCAACTTCCAGAAGAGATAGAAGAGCTTACCTGTGTATTCAGGTTACCACTTGAAGAAGTATATATATATATATATATATGTTCTGTTTGTTTTGTATCGCGTTACTATGCAGTGAAATGTCCCGTTGATTTTGTAAGTTCGTTAGTTTGAATCGATTTTGTAACGTTTTTGGTATTCTTGAACTTTCAGGAAGTCCAAGCTAATGTGTAAGGCTAATCTGAATCGAAATAATGAAGCTTGACATCTCTGTCTTTTATGTTTACAAAGTACTGGTCTTAGTTGAGGTGTCAAAATGAAAACTGAAATAATGGCCAAAAAATAGAAGAGGAAAAATCCGTCGTTAATTAATCGAAGTTGAACATGCCAAACTCTTTAATGATGCATACAATAGAGGTTAAATGGATATATTGTCTATCAATTATGATTATTAGAAGAAATTGATTATAAGAAAAATTTTCAACTTCAAATCAAAATCTAGTTTTTTTTTCTTTTCGAAAAAAAGTTTAAGATCTTTATTAGAATTCGACTTCAAATTATCAATTCTATCGAGTCATCTCTGAACGACTAAGGAGTCTATAAGTGGATAGAAAAAAAGATCAGAAGATATGCAATGTTATCAGAAGATATACAACTCTTAAAGATGTAGAGTAAACAAAAGAAAATAGATTGAACCTAACATAAATATATAGAGTAACAAAATATTTAATGTCCCAATCAATGTCAATTCTTAAGCATTTTAATTCTAGCAGAAAACTTTGATGGTTTTAGATACTACAATATACAACCAGAGTGGCCAATAAAGTTGGCCTAGATCACTAGAGTTGTTACACCAAAAAATCAAACCAAACCAAAAAACAAATCAAATTGGAGGAGAATACTTTTTTTGTTGTTGTTTGTTTTATGCAATTTTAACAATTGACAAGCTTTGGTTTGGTTTTGGTTTTAAGCAAAAAGTAATAGAAAAAAATCAGGACCAATCGATTATAAAAATGTCAATCTAAAAATCATAGTTACACACTTTTGGCATGTAGATTAGTTCTTTGCCTTGACATTCTAATTTGATTTGTAATCTTTATTTTGATATATAAGTCTATCTATTTTACGTTTAAAATAACTTTGTTTTTAAACCGAGTTCTTAAATTATTCATCATTATTTATTTCAATTATTACCATCAAGATCTATCGGTAAATGATAATTTTCTTATAAAGTAATTGTCTTGAAAGTGTTATGCTGTAATATAGTTGCCGAAATATCACTGCTAACCCCATTTTCAACATGTTTGGAACTTTCTATTTCGTCGAGCTCTGAGCTTGTGGTCTTCCTTCGAGTGTGGGTACAATAAAATGTATCTGTTTTAAAAAAAATGACAAAAATCCAAAAAATTCGATAAGATCCGAACCAATGAAGAACTGATGTATGCTTGTTTTTAGTTTTAATGTTAGTAAAACCGCCTTCTTCCTGTTCTGTATAATTAATGTCTGATAGTATTTTTTTTTGAATCCCCAACCGCTACTCTTTAGGTGCACACTAGGCGATAGTTTTAATAAAGTTTATTCAAAAGCATTGGGCAAAATTAATTTTTTGTCAAACTATTTATTATTCAATAGCCCCCCTCCTTTTCTACTTGCTATTATACAATAATCCCTTAGCTTTTAAACTTCAGCAACACACTTAACTAACTTTGTTTGGTTCAAAATGGAGCCAACAAATTCAAGAGGTACTAGTTTGAGAGAAAGAATAATCAGGGGAAATAGTTTGAAAGAGAGCTTAAGTTTAAAGGGGAATAGTACTAACAACTCTAGGTGGACTAGCAATGATGGGGAGATTTTTAATCGTTCCACGAGGGACGAAGATGATGAAGAGGCTCTTAAATGGGCAGCTCTTGAAAAACTTCCAACGTTTGATCGTTTGAGAAAAGGTCTCTTGTTTGGATCACAAGGTGCATCTGCTGAAATTGATATACATGATATTGGTTTTCAAGAAAGAAACAAGTTGCTTGAAAGGCTTGTCAAAGTTGCAGATGAGGATAATGAGAAGCTCTTGTTGAAACTCAGGCAAAGAATTGACAGGTAAGTTGATGAACCTTCTGTCGTCTTTGGTGGACGAAAAATATCTATATAGTTGTGATTACATTTTAGCAGTGTATGGAGTTTACTTTAGGGTCAATGTTCGTTAGGAGCTGTTAGAGATATATACGTTGTTAGAAAATCTAGATAATTTATAGTGTTAAAGAAACTAACTTTTATACTCCTTGTACAAATTTATGTAACATAATTTGACTGCGCATGAAGATTAAGAAAGAAAAAATTTCGAAACTTGTGGCTGTAAACATGGCATATCACTTGTCTGGCTACATAATTTTCTCACTAAAGGTAGAATGAAAAGTTAAAGTGTCATTCTTTCTTTAACGAACTAATAAGGAAACAGTTTTGCATAAACTGGAATGGAGAGAGAAATATTAAACTGAGACATATGTAAACGGAGTGACATGGGTTGTGAGGATTCATATAGTCAATCTGACTTGCTTACAAATTGAGACATGTAGTTGTTATACTGTTGTTTATCTAAGACTAGTTTTTTTTAATATAGTATTTGACTTAGGCAGTCTTAAATGGAGCGACTTAGATGATGAAGATTCATATAGTTGCTTAGAATTGAAACGTAGTTATTGTTATACTGTTGTTTATCTATGACTAGTTGTTTTTCCCTCTTGATTTAACATTTATTATTTCTTTTCACAGAGTTGGGATAGATTTGCCAGAAATAGAAGTAAGATATGAGCATTTAACTATTGAGGCAGATGCATATATAGGAAGTAGAGCTTTGCCTACATTTATCAACTTTATCACTAATTTTCTTGAGGTAAAATATCTAAAAGAAAATCTTGATTTCGAATCTCAGTTCTCTTTAACAAAAAAGATGTTTGTAACTTATTTTTTTGTTTTGTTTTTTGGATTCATAGGATATGTTGAACTCTCTCCATATTCTACCGAGTCGAAAGAGAAAACTCACTATTCTTAATGATGTGAGTGGTATCATTAAGCCTTGCAGATTGACTTTGCTTTTAGGACCTCCAGGATGTGGGAAAACTACTTTTTTATTAGCTTTGGCTGGAAAGCTTGACTCTGCCCTTAAGGTAACACCATTAGTTCTACGTATCGAAGGGACTTAAGTTATATATACTGACTGCAAAGATTAGTATCATTTTTATCAGTTCAACAATTAATATGTTCTTATCATAGACTGTCAATGCATAGAACTTAAACTCCAAACCAAATGTTTGTATTTGGTTGTTTTTTTTTTCTGTTTTTCCGAAATCAGGTTACTGGAAAAGTGACCTATAATGGACATGAAATGAATGAATTTGTGCCACAAAGAACAGCTGCTTATATTAGCCAGTATGATTTACACATTGGAGAAATGACTGTGAGAGAAACCTTGGAATTCTCTGCCAGATGCCAGGGAGTTGGCTCGCGTTATGGTTATATTTCAAACTTCTGGTTCAATAAAATCATTTTGTGTTGAAATTTAACTAACGTAGATTGATATATCGATTGATGTTTCTCGGAATTCTTTTGTAGAGATGTTGGTTGAACTGTCAAGAAGAGAGAAAGCAGCCAAAATCAAGCCAGATCCTGATATTGATATTTTCATGAAGGTAAGCAACTAGAATATTTCCTTTCTCAAAAACAAATGCTTATAATTATTTTGTGACAATGTAGGCATTAGCAACAGAGGGACAAGAAGCCGTTTTTGTTACAGATTATGTTCTGAAGGTAACAAAAATTGATGTTCACTATTTTCTCGAAATTCCCGACGATCAGAAGGTGGAAGAAAATTTGATAACTGAGTGATTCGTGTATTCTACTGCAGCTTTTGGGACTGGATATTTGTGCAGATACTATGGTGGGAGATGAAATGATAAGGGGTATTTCAGGAGGACAAAAGAAGCGCGTGACAACCGGTGAAATGCTTGTTGGACCATCGAAGGCACTTTTCATGGATGAAATCTCAACTGGATTGGATAGTTCCACCACTTACTCAATAGTGAAATCTCTAAGACAATATGTGCAAATCTTGAACGGAACTGCTGTGATATCCCTCTTGCAGCCAGCACCCGAGACATTCAACTTGTTTGACGACATTATTCTACTATCAGATGAAAAAATTGTTTATCAGGGCCCTCGAGAGGATGTCCTTGGCTTCTTCGAGTCCATGGGCTTCAGATGTCCTGATAGAAAAGGCGTGGCCGACTTTTTGCAAGAAGTATGTCTTACAAGAAACTACAAAACTAATAAGGTTGACAAGCAATGATCTATTTCCCTTCTGATGGTGAAAATTTAAATTTGTTGCAGGTGACTTCAAAGAAAGATCAACAGCAATATTGGGTGAGGAGGGATGAAACTTACCGGTTTATCACCTCAAAAGAATTTGCTGAGGCATATCAATCGTTCCATGTTGGGAGGAAACTCGCGGATGAGCTTGCAGCTTCATATGACAAGAGCAAAAGCCATCCTGCTGCTTTGTCAACTCAAAAGTATGGTATAGGGAAGAAACAACTCTTAAAGGTCTGCACTGAACGAGAACTCTTACTAATGAAGAGGAACTCATTTATTTACATCTTCAAGTTCATTCAGGTGATCACTTGTCTATAAAAATATTAAATTTTCACGTCTCTGGCTCATCATATTTGCTTGCAAGTACTAATGCCTCAAATCTGTTCACAGAATATGATTATGGCAGTCATAACAATGACCCTCTTTTTCCGTACTAAGATGCCCCATGATACTATAGAAGATGGAGGAAAATATGCTGGTGCCCTCTTTTTTATACTCATTCTGATTATGTTTAGCGGAATGATTGAGATAGGCTTGGTAATTTACAAACTTCCTATCTTCTACAAGCAGAGGGACCTTCTGTTTTTCCCTTCATGGGCTTATGCAATGCCCTCATGGATACTCAAAATCCCTATAGCATTTGTTGAAGTTGGCCTTTGGGTGTTCCTCACTTACTATGTAATCGGATTTGATCCAAGCCCTGTAAGGTAAGGTTAAAATAAAGATGATGCAGTATAAATATCAGGTTAACTTCAACAGTTTCCTTTTTTCCTTCTGCAGATTATTCAAACATTTCTTGCTACTCATATTAGTAAACCAGATGACATCAGGAATGTGCCGCTTCATTGGGGCTGCTGGAAGGACCATGGGAGTTGCAAATACATATGGAACATTTGCTCTGCTTTTACTATTTGGATTGGGTGGATTCGTTCTTTCACGAGGTATAGTTGTTGATTTATGTGGTTGTAGAAGATTTTATCTTCCTAAAACTGACTCCTGCTAATATTGTAGATGATGTGAAGAAATGGTGGATATGGGGTTACTGGTCTTCACCGTTGATGTATTCTATGAATTCAATTCTTGTGAATGAATTTGATGGGAAAAGGTGGAAACACATTGCACCAACTGGAACTGATTCACTTGGAGTTGCATTTGTAAGATCTCGAGGTTTCTTCCCAAATGCATACTGGTACTGGATAGGTGTTGGTGCACTTATTGGTTTCACAATCGTCTTTAACATCTTCTACAGTCTCGCACTCGCTTTTCTCAACCGTGAGTATCTTTAGAGTTTTTCCATTTATTTTTCCTTAAAGGTGAATACATTGAATGCTTAGTTGAATATCTACAGCATTTGGTAAGCCGCAAGGTATGATATCCGAAGACAGTGATGATGCCAAAACAACGAACATTGAGAAAGAAGTGTCCACTCGTGAGGGCCAGAATAAGAAAAAGGGAATGGTTCTTCCATTCGAACCACATTCCATTACCTTCGATGAAGTAACATACTCTGTTGACATGCCTCAGGTAACTAGCTGAAAATTGATGTAGGATAAAAAAATTATGATACTTTCAGTGATACTGAACTTTCCAATGATACTTCCAGGAAATGAAAAATCAAGGTGCCACTGAAGATAGATTGGTACTTCTGAATGGTGTATGCGGAGCTTTCAGGCCCGGTGTTTTGACAGCATTGATGGGAGTTAGTGGTGCTGGAAAAACAACGTTACTGGATGTATTGGCCGGACGAAAAACAGGAGGATATATTGAGGGTAGTATCAAGATATCTGGCTATCCGAAGAAGCAAGAAACGTTTGCTCGTATATCTGGATACTGTGAGCAGAATGATATCCATTCACCTTATGTTACAGTTTATGAGTCATTAGTATACTCAGCTTGGTTGCGTTTACCTTCTGATGTTGATGAAAAGACCAGAAAGGTTGGCTCCTTTTGAATATAAGTTAAATGTAGTTGATGTGGAAATCATATGACATTTTTAATATCCTTGTGCAGATGTTTGTTGATGAAGTTATGGAACTTGTGGAGCTTACACCATTAAGGTCAGCCTTGGTTGGTCTGCCAGGAGTTAACGGTCTCTCAACCGAGCAACGCAAAAGGTTGACCATTGCAGTGGAACTAGTGGCAAACCCCTCTATCATTTTCATGGATGAACCAACTTCAGGGCTGGATGCAAGAGCTGCTGCAATTGTTATGAGAACTGTTAGGAACACAGTTGACACAGGAAGAACTGTTGTTTGTACCATCCATCAGCCTAGTATCGACATTTTTGAAGCCTTTGATGAGGTGAATTTAATAAATGTGTCTTCTTTCTCTTTTGATATCTTTACATAGTATCAGAGCCAAGTCCATCCCCGTTTGGGCTCCCGGTCCATGCTCCAGTTGGGCTTGGGACTGAAGGGGGTGTTAGAGTGGGTAAAAGTATCACTTTGGTTGGGGAATGGACTAGTGATTATCTTATATGGACTTGGACAATCCTCCCGTCATGAGTTAGCTTTTGGGGTTAATATAGGTCGAGGTGCCATACTTGTACAAATACTAATATACAGACCACTCTTTGCAGCTATTTCTAATGAAACGAGGAGGAAAAGAGATATATGTTGGTCCATTGGGTCACCATTCTTGCCATTTGATCAGATACTTTGAGGTAAGTTGTCTAAGCAGATAAATGAGCCTCCCGTTTTTCAAGTTAATACGATCGAATAACAAACTAATTCTTCTTGTATTCAGTCAATTCCTGGGGGTAAGTAAAATACACGATGGCTACAATCCAGCAACTTGGATGTTAGAAGTCACAAATTCGGCTCAGGAAACGATGTTGGGGGTTGATTTTACTGATTTATACAAGAAATCAGACCTTTACAGGAGGAATAAAACATTGATTAGTGAACTTAGCGTGCCACGCCCTGGTACAAAAGACCTGCATTTCGACAATCAATACTCACAACCATTTTGGATCCAATGTATGGCTTGCCTTTGGAAGCAACATTGGTCATACTGGCGTAATCCTGCTTATACTGCAGTCAGATATATCTTTACAATCTTCATCGCCTTGGCCATTGGGACAATGTTCTGGGATCTTGGTAGTAAAGTGTAAGTCCCCAAACATATGACGAAACAAGTACTCATATAGTCTGGAAAATACTTTTAGTTCTTAATGCTAAAAGCTTATTTCTTTGTGTTATAGGGGTAAGAAACAAGACCTATTTAACGCTTTGGGATCAATGTATACTCCTGTTTTCTTCCTTGGTTTTCAAAATGCATCATCAGTGTTGCCTGTTGTAGCCGTTGAGCGTACAGTATATTACAGAGAAAGAGCTGCTGGAATGTATTCTGCCATCCCCTATGCCTTTGGACAAGTAAGCAAATGATTTAACTTCTTACAAGCCATTGCCAATCTCCGGTTTAAAAAGTCTAAATAACTCTAATCTGCAGACTTTCATTGAAATACCGTATGTCTTTGTGCAAGCTGTTTCCTTTGGTGTTATCGTCTATGCTATGATTGGATTTGAATGGACAGTGAGCAAGTTTTTTTGGTACTTGTTCATAATGTTCTTCACTCTCTTGTACTTCACCTTCTATGGTATGATGAGCGTTGCCATTACCCCAAATCAACATGTCGCGCAAATTGTCTCTGTCTCCGGATATGGAGTGTGGAATCTCTTCTCAGGATTCATTGTTCCACGACCTGTAAGTTCTTGAAACACTTCCATTTTGTTCACATGAAAATCAATTTTGGAGCTTGAAAATGATGACATGTTTTCGTTGTTTTTTCTTTTAAATAACCAGAGTATGCCCATATGGTGGAGATGGTACTATTGGGCTGATCCTGTTGCCTGGACATTGTATGGTTTGGTTGCATCCCAATTTGGAGACCTCCAAAACAAAATTACTGATAGTGATGAAACAGCCAAACAATTCCTTAGGCGTTACTTCGGGTTCAAGCATGATTTTATTGGTGTAGCTGCAGTTGTGACTGTTGCATATGCTGTTGTTTTTGCCGTCACATTTGCTTTGGCTATTAAGGTTTTCAACTTCCAGAAAAGATAGAAGAGCTTACCTGCTGAAGATATACATGAGGAAAATTGAAGAAATGCTTATAAAACTAGTGTATTCAGGTTACCACTTGAAGATGTATATATATATATATATATATATATGATCGATTGTTTGGTTTTTCGTGTCGAAGGTGATCTGTCAAACACCCTTCGCTGAATAATTGTACCCTTAGCTGAATAATTGTACCGTGTTTATAGGTCAAATATTACTTCAATATGTTAGCATTTGGAACTTCAGAGAAAAAACTATAATGTTTAACTTCGTCATCCTTCTCTGCTTGCCCCCTAGAGTGAAATTTCACATTTATATGATTTCTATGTCCCATGTTGCAATGGATTTTTGGCTATAGATATTGCTGACCTGTTGTCAACCTTAATGACAGTAGCTTCACTGGGATTTTGCTCCAGATCACTTAGAATCTTAGAGCCTGATTAGTTGCACCAGCAGCGGGGTGATGTACGTATTCTGCTTCTGCAGAAGATTGAACTACCACATCTTGCTTTTTTGAATTTCATGAGAGCATGCCTGAACCAAGTGTGAGAGCATATCAACAAGTGCTTTTCATATCATCAACGCTTCCTGCACAATCACTATCTGAATAACCCATCAATTGCCCTTGCTCTTCGTTTTAAAACCAAATACCATAATCAACAGTTCCCTTGATATACTTCAACGTCCGTTTAGCTACACCAAGATGAACTTTGACTTATAGCATGCATAAACCTCGACAGAAGACTTGTCGTGGACATGAGATCAGGTCTTGTTGCTGTCAAATATAGAAAACTAGCAATTATACTTCTATAAACTATTGGATCAGTCATATCACCTCCGTCGGACTTCAAAATCTTTTCATTGTGAAACCAGTAGGGTTGATATAGGCTTACACCCCAAAAGCTAGCTTGTGATGGGAAGATTGTGCAAGACCATATAAGAAAGTTGAAGGCCAGTCCATTCCTAAGTGAATGATGTGGGATTCAACACGTTGTAGGCATAGGCGACGGGTATGTTTACTCCTGCAGCATATGCCGGAAGAGTGTGAAACAAGTTGGATAGTGTATTAGCCAGAAGTTAAACCTGCAATAGTTGTTTGGATTCTCTTGAACACAAGGGCAAAGTTATTACTTACAATGGTGGAAAGTTGGGTATATAGATCAAATATTACTTTTATACATATGTATCAAATCTTGAACATCTTTAACGAAATTCCTGGTTTTGCCACTTGAACGCCTCTAAGTAGGAAAAGTCCATCGAGGAACGAATGCACACATCAATTATATCTAAGAGAACACATTGCATTCAAGTATTTGCTTATCAAATTACAGATCATTCTTAAAAGTTACATCATTGCACCCAAATATTCTCACAAAACAACAAATTAACAGTTGTTGGGTTACTTCTTCAGCAGGAAACTCTATATCTGCTTCATTTGTCAACGATGTAACATCTTTATTTGCAATTCCCTAAGGCACAATATGGTTAAAGAATCATAAATCTGGATCCACATTGAATGATAATCCATGAGATGTAATACCAGATGAAATCCAAACTCCAGTCACGCCTATCTTTCTGTCATCAACCCATACACCTTTTCACATCTCTGTCCAATTTCTGCCTTCAATCATCGTTAGCTCGAGTTCACAGTGCCCATTTTCCAAACCTCAAGGATACTACGTCTCATTTTTTTCCGTGTAAATCACGGGACAGTAGTTGAAAGCTTTGGATTTCAATAAGCAAGGACCTGTTTTTGTAGAGTGGAAATATGAATCAAAGTCAGCAAGATAATGATAAGATACATAGGGTATAATGTATCAATGTGAGCATATAGAGAAAAAAATGATGATGGACGATGGGTTTCTATGACATAATTCAAACTCCTGACGTACTCCTAATACACATCACGCACACACTTGAATAAAATCTTGTATTTATATTACTATTTTTTTCCAGAACTAAGAAAAAGGTTGGTTCTGCTCAGAAAATCAAGAGAAAAAAATATTGTTTGATTATCAAATGTTACATAAAGACTTCCGTAACAAATTAGCTCCAAAGAGGCAAAGAAGCCGCGAAAAAAGTACTTCTCCAAATGCAATAATGTGAAAAAATGTTACCAGGAGTTCTTTCTCTTTTGCAGCGAATCGAGCTGAATCTTCTTCTTACAATACAATTGTTAATGTACTTTTTACACATTACTGCAAGAACGAAGAACTGATTTCTATTATATATATACAAGTGAAACTCTTGTATTACATAGTGGAAATCTTATGAGGAACAAGAAAGCATAAGCATACACCCCGAAACCTTATGAGGAACAAGAAAGCATGCATACACCCGGACGATGAGCCCAAGCTGGAGGCAAGAGTGCATATTTCTGCATGCCCGGTTGTTCATCAAATGGACATTGCATAACCTTCAATAACTGCTGAACCTCCCCAAAATCGCCTTGTTCTGCTGCATCAATGGCATTCTGGCATAGATAGTTTCTGAGGATGTACTTTGGATTTACTGAATTCATTGAAACTTTCCTCTCCTCATCTAATACACCAGTTATAGAGAGCTGCAAGATGTAGGAAAGTGAGACCATAAGTACCTCACATACAAGAATGTAACTTGATGATTTCCAGAGAAGAGTTCACACAAAACAACCACATAAAACAATGGTGTAAGCAGGATTTTATGCAAGCAGTGTCTGTCTATTATCACAACTCAACTACTCAATTTGCAAATGAGTTAACGTCAAGTTGTGTAAGTTACAAGGCTTTGCTTCCTGCTTCAAATAGATGTTTACTAAGTCTCTAACATTGTTTTTCAAGTTGTATCAGCCTTATATATAGATACTATCTTTAAAAGAAAAAACACTACTTACATACAACAGCTTACCCAATGTAATCCCACAAGTGGGGTTTGGGGAGGGTGAGATGTATGCAGACCTTACCCTACCTTTGTGGGGTAGAGAGGTTTCCGATAGATCATCGGCTTAAAAGGGAAATTATTCATGGAAGAGTTGCAAGCAGAAAAAAATGACAACAAATATCAAGATATAAAGCAAAATGAAGCAATAAATAGTAGACACGCATGAAGAATACGAAACAATGTGATTACTAAATATTACTACTAATAAGGAGAAAAAGGATATGGGGCAATCCCCCTCCCTCTCCCACCTAATGGGCGACCACACTATTATCTACATACAAGTACAGAGAACTTCTTTCAACGAAGAGGGTTCATCTGACACCTCTTGTAGAAGGATGTCTCTGCCACAACACAAACCGAACACAAGGTGTTAGACATAAAAGAAGAAGAAGCAGGATGCTAACATGACAAGCCATTTCAATTGATGAGAATATAAGAGTCACATTCAATGCCATACAAGAACGGTGTCATAACTACTTCTCACCCATTGCTTACGTCTACTATCTGTTATTTCCTTTATGTCTTTATTCTAGCTTTTTTAGGCCCAGGGGAGAGGGGACTGGAAAGATGGAGACCTTGAGGAATAACGCAGGGGAGGGGATGAATTTGAAAATCTTCCCATGGATGGAAACTGCTATCCATTACCACCTACCATTACTAGGGTCTAAGGAACAAACAAGGTGAGCAACTAGCTATCCTAAAAGAACATTTGACAATAGTTCAAAGAACAAAATCATAACAGCTTATTATTGAAGTGAATAACAATTCAACTATGGGCAGTTCCAGGACAAAGTCCAATTTCAAAGGACCTTATGTTACCCGACCTTATATTACCCTACTCACTGCACTATTGAGCTCAAGAAGCTAAAACTAATTCCAAACGCATTACATGCTTCATTCCGACCCCTGGGATTGAGGCGGCGGCATTGTATTATTTGAATAAGGAAATTCACTGTCACATACCTCTTGTATATATGACTTTATCCAGCTTGTCCAGGCTTCCCTGCGTTCCATACCAATATCTAAGAGAACATCTTTAAGAGGAATCAATAATTGGTCCTCTGGAATTGCAGGATCAGCTTTGATGTTTGATAGAGATCGAAAGAAATTTGTGTAATCCACTTTATCGGAGACCATATTCTTGAGTAGTTCACCAATCAACTTTTTATTGTACTTCGCCAAACCAAGTTTCCTGGTCATGATATCTTGATAATCATCCATGAATTTGTTACCATATCTAAAGAAGTCATCAAATAAACATCAACAACAGCAAAACAGAAAAATAATCGAGCAATCACAGAGACATAACATTTGAGCAAATGGCCAAATGCAAGTATCTAAAGATACCTTTCCATGGCATAATCTGCCTCTTTATCACTAAGCAACTCAGCAGTAGATAGAGCAGAGGTAAACTGCGCAATATTCCATAAACCTACATCTGGCTGATTTGCAAAACAGTATCTTCTGCCAGGAAGATCAGTGGTATTTGGTGTGTAACTGGGATCAAAAGAATCTAAAAAGCCAAAGGGACCATAGTCAATAGTGAGTCCTAACACACTCATGTTATCAGTGTTCATGACTCCATGTGTGAAACCAACATCCTGCCACCTGACAATCATGGACGCAGTCCTCTCAGCAACTTCCACTGCCCATGCTGAAATAATGCACCCAAATCAATTGGATGTAGGGAAGCAAATTGCCAAAAGCATACATGGACTGGTGCACTTATATTCTTTCTAAATCTTGTGGTCTTAAAGATGACATGTGGAAAGTAAAAAAATTAGAGTTGCGTCAAAAAAGGAAAGAGACATTCTTTATTAAACGGACTAAAAAGAAAAGAAAGACAAACAAATTGAAACGGAGGGAGTATATGTGTAACATCCGGCAATGTGAAATAAATGAAGAGGCTTAGAATTGGAAATTTTCATTTTTGGAAAGAATTTTAAAGTTTTGGAAATTTGGCTAAGTATGGAAATCAGTGAATTTTTTTGCCAACTTTGAGCAGTCGTAACTCCTAGCTCAAGATGAGTTAGGAGTAGTTCCAGTTATGGTTACAAAGTTCGTGGAATGATCTTTCTAACGCCGCCGAGTTTGCTCAATTCCGAGTTCGTATGAGCGAGTTATGGCCATTGAAAGTTGGGCAGTTGGGCAAGGAATCCGTCCGGAAAATTAAGGGTATTTTGGTCTTTTTCCCTAGCCTTTTATTTTGGTTTATAAATGTGTTAGGCTGATCATTTTGATCAGTTTTACCATTTTAAAAGGAGTGAGAGTGAGGGTTTTGAGAGAAGAAGAAGAGAAGAAGAAGAGAAGAAGG
>NW_006239496.1:98247-122588 GCF_000226075.1 Solanum tuberosum | reverse complement strand
CAGGTACCCCGGATCAGCATCCTGCACGCCGTTGATCCAGCTGAGCACTCTAGAGTCAGTGGTGAGCCTCCTTGCTTCCGGAGGACTCAATTGTTTTGTTCTTTTAGTTTTGTGTTATTAGGATGTTGCGGGGTCTGTCCCAACATCCATCTCAGTACGTTAGAGGCTTCATAGACAGACAATCAGTTAATATTGAGTCTCTCATCTATGTATTTATGTAAATATTCTATTTTGAGACTAGAGTTGCCTTTTTGGCTTGATTTCATCAGTTAAGTTATTTATGTCTTTGCATGGCATTGAGTTATTCTGTTGAGTTAAGTTTCCGCTGAGTTAAGAAAGCCAGGCCAAGGGTTCGCTTAGGGCCAGCAATGGTCTCCGAGTGCCGGTCCCGCCCAGGGTGTAGGCTCGGGGCGTGACAATATGAATATGATAAAGAGTGTCAGCAAAAATGGAGAAGTTTGAAACACTGATTAGTCCTCAATGAACAACTGCCATTACTCTCCTTGCGCACTCTATATGCAGCCTTTATAAGGAGACTAATTTTTTCATAGGCAAGGGAATCCATAGGTTATCTTCAAGATAGCCTATATATTTACCTGCATACTTGTTTGAAGTTAAATCCACAGCTGAATTGTCTTCCTCGCCTGTGTTAGATGATATGCTTTCACTCCTAGTCATATTCTCCAAATGGGGGAAGTGATGTCTAATGGCATAGTCTGCCAAAGCACGGACGATCTCAAAATCCTTTTTTCCTCTAGAGGCATGCAGTTGATATGAACCAAAACGCAGAAACGACTGGGCAACTCTGCAGACAATTGCACCAGGTTCATCTTTGGGATTTCCACTGCATGAAACAGAAGACAATAATCAATAGTGGAAAAGAAAATGCACTAGAATGAACAAAGTTTATGTGGAGTATAATTCTGAGACATGAATTACTATGCAGACTCCAAGCCTCCCCATAAAGAAGTCTATAGGAAGCTTCTCATCAACTTCATCAAACTCCTCACAGTTTCATTCTTCCAAAGGCATAGAAGATTTGAAGGTAAAGATGATACACATGATGAAGAGAACACGAAATACAATTCAAGGCTAGCAAGATGATTTCTTGCTGATTTATGCAACTTATCAAACAACATAAAAAATTGTCGCTGAGGAACATACTCATAAAACATATCCCTCATGACATCTTTTCCTGTCGTCACTAGACAAAGTGCTCGTGTTGTTGGGATTCCAAGACCGTGCATTGCTTCACTACAAAGGAATTCTCGGATGCTACTACGAAGCACTGCAAGACCATCAGCAAAACGACTATATGGGGTCTTTCCAGCACCCTTAAGCTGCAGCTCCCACCTTTGTGACTTTGAATTCAAAATTTCTCCAAGAGTTATTGCCCTACCATCCCCTAACTGCCCGGCCCACATGCCAAACTGATGTCCTCCATAATTTTGGGCATAAGGTATCCTGCGGAATCAACTCCAACCTTAGATGTTGTTTCATTACTAAAATTTCAAAGAAAAAGTCGACAAGCTTCAAGAAACTTACGCTCCCACCAATGGTGATGCCCCTGAGAAAATAAGGGGAAAATCAGGCCTCTCAAATCTGAAAGATTAAAGTAAGTCTATGACAATTTCATCAAGCCACAATTAGCGTGGCCATAACATTATCAAGCTTTTAAAAACTCACTCTCTAGGATCCAATTCAAGTAACTCCGCCACTGATTCTGACGATGCTATAAGCTGAGGGTTATTGACCGGTACAGAGGGTAACACTTTCGTGTAGCAAGCATGCAACACCTACAAACACAATGTTTGAACAGATAATGACTTGCAAAAGGATTCTATCTTCAGTTACTGACATGTCAAACTCAATGCAAACTGCATTGCTTATCACATTGGTAACAACTATTTTCCACATTTTTTGCAATCAAGGAATAACTTCTATGGCACATCAGCACGAGTATATCTATCTATTATAAACCTAAACTTGTTAGCTAGTTATGAATAAACAATATTCCCTCCAGCCCAATTTATACTGCACTCTTTCCATGTTGAGACATCTAGACTATTTGACATAATCCCATTTCTATGCGCTGACAACTTAAGTAATACATTTACACTTATCAAGTTTCAAACTTCAATGTGAAGCCTTCTGTACCAAAATTACATTTCAACCATTACTCCAATATTTTCTCCCAAGCTCTCACAAATGTAATACTTCTGTTCTAATATACATGACAGTTATATTTTTTCGACTTTTAAGATATTTGACACCATTCTTGCACAACTTTCCAGAATTCAATTTCATTAAGCTATTCAAAAAATTTATTTTGATATGATTAATCCAACTGACTTTTCAATGATTACCTTAATATTTTCTTCCACTACCACTAATACAATATATAAGTCTAATTAACAATTTAACCTCATATTTGGCAAACACAATCACACAAATAGGATGAATGTAATCCCACAAGTGGGGTCTGGGGAGGGTAAAATGTATGCAGCCTTACCCCAACCTTTATGGGTAGAGAGGTTGCTTCCGACTGACCATCGGCAACCCTCCTCCTTTACCGGGATTGGGACAGGCAATGTGAACCAGCTCACGCGGACGAAGGGAGTAGCTCAAGATATTCCAACCAGTTTCTCATGTCTTCAAACAAAAATCCAATCTTGAATATGCATTACTACTTAAAATTTGAGCTTTTGAGACATCTTCTCTGTCAAATTAACTTTTCGACCAAGATTTTAGTATCTTCTCTCACTATCACTAATACAATATAGGCATAACACATAAACAAACACTCAAACTTAGTCTCATCTAGCAAGCAAGCACTCCAACTTTAAGAGTGTACATCTAGACACCTCAACTAGATTTCAACTAGCAACCAAATACTCCAACTCGTCTTTACTATATCACGTGTACACCCGATGCTGACGTGGACCATAAAATTTGGAAGCCAAGTTTGAGTGTCTATTTATCTATTATGCCTATAATATATAAGTCAAATCAACTACTTTAACACCATAAAGAGTAATATCCCCAATAAAAAAAACACCTTTTACATTCAATCAAATAAAAATTCAATCTTGAATACAAAATCTTTGAAAAATTAGAACACAAACCTCTCTTGGAATACTATCACTTCTGGGGTCGCCAGGTAGTTCACGAACAAAAGAGTTATCCCAATTAAGCTCTTCAAGATTCAATTTAAGCTTAATTTCAACTCCTTCTAAGTTTTGTTTCTTTAAATCATCAGCAACTGAATCAACAGTGGCAGCAGAGTCCATTGAAGCTGCTGTGCTCTGAGAAAACACAAAACGGTGTCGTTTTTGATGAATTGGGAACTGAAAAGGGGGTTTAGGGCAAAAAGAGCATCTGGGTCGGAGAAATTTGGCGGTGGAAGAGAGGAAGAAAGCGGTGGTGGAAGAAGAGGTGTGAGAAAGGGAAGCTGAAATGTGGGAAAGCATTTTATTTTGATAATTTATGGGTTGAATTATTACTTGAAGAAGTATACTATACTTTTTATATTTTTGTTTTTTTTTGGTAATTTATGGGTTCATCTTTTCCCTCTCTTGTTTATAGCAGCGCGGTTCACTAACCTCTTGTTATATGCGGGATTTGACCAAGAATGGAATTACGAAAATCTATTATATGTAGTTCTGATTTTATTTGTTATTTTAATGTAACTAGTATTACCTTTCTTGGAGGTAAAAATGTTGTTTTCAATAGACTTTCGAACAACAAATGAATGAGGTTGGTCAATTTTTATATTTGTTAGAATCAGTAACCCTCGACATAAATAGGTATGAGTTTAACTGAAGTAACTACTTCTTTAATACTATAATTTTTTCTCTATATTTCAATTTATGTGATGTTATTTGACTTGACACGAGCTTAAAGAAAAAAGAAAGCTTTTTTAAATTTACGGTGTAAAATAAATTTTGTGTGACTATAAATCTTTGTATGGTATTTAATCTTGTAATCTTAGACATACCATGTCAGACGATTATTTTTTTAAACAGGCTAAAAGAAAATGCAAGATAAACAAATTGAAACACTAGAAGTACTTTTTATATTAATCAGATTTTAGAAGGACAAACAAGTAATTCCATCCGTCTAATGCCACCATAAGAATTTCGAGATTCAATCTTCTAAATTTTAATTATAAATTCAAACATAAAAGTTTTAAGCTTTTTAATCAATATTTTTTAATCAACTCTCGAAATTCCAACGATGTCCGTGAACATAACGAAGGAGTATTAGAAATAGTGAAATATAAAGCTTACGTAAGAGACATGATGCAAGTCTTTTCACAATCAAATTCAAATATCCTATTAGCCAATATATTACTAGTAGTACTAATAATTAGCCTGTTCACCTTCTCATATACTCTTCACATTTCTCAATGCAAGTAAAGTAAAGCCCCTTTGTTTCACTATTTCAACTTCCATAGAAGAAGAAGAAGAGTGTAAAGCCATGAGTCCAACAACTAGAGCTAAGAAAATTAAACTAGAAGAAGATAAAGAATTAAGTAGAATAAATGATTTGTCACAAAGGCTAAAAAATCTTGAAGCTTTTAATGAGATCAATGACTTTACTAATCAGCCTGATTCACTTCGTCGTAGTGTTCGATTACAATACTCTCTTATTAGAACCATTGTTGATGGTATTTGTAATTTTTTTTTACACTTTTTATGCCATTGATTTTGCTATAATTTTTATTTTTTTTTGATGATTTTTGTTTTTTTGTTTTTTGGGGTTTTCTTGAAATGCAGAGACAAGATGTGAACTTGGAGCTGCAGGATCAAATAAGTTCAACATTGTGTTGAATAGTGTTCAGGACTTGTATCTCAATGGTATATTTTATTAGCTTTCTTATATATGTTTGTGAACGGGAGCTTTGGCGTAACTAGTAAAGTTGTGGTAAAGTTGTTGCTATGTGAGTTAATAAGATTGAGCTGTGGAAAAAACCTCTTGTAGGTTAGGTACAATAGACCCTTGTGGTTTGGCTCTTCTCCTGGTCTGTGCATAGCGGGAGCTTAGTGCAATGGATTGACCATTTTTATATGTGTGTGTATTCATGTACTTTTGACGTCCTAATTTATGTGATGCACTTTGATTCGAACATGAAGTTTAAGAAAGAAAGATTTTTTTTTCATAGAATTTTTGGTTTAGGAACAAGCCATTGATATTTGGAAGTTTAAAGTTAAATTCTTTCTAACCTATATTGAAAGAGGTTGGTTTTCTTGAGACAAAGTAAAAAAAGAACATGCATCATGTGAATTATGAAAGAGGGAACAAAAGTGGTATTTTATGTGTTTGGATACCTCCTCTTTGCTTCTTTCTTGTGGCATAATTTAGAAAGGGGTATCACCTGACATTGCTTTGCGAAAAGTGTTTTTCCTTGTATGTATATGTAAAGAACAATGCGGATATATGAAATAGGTGATCTTGTCTCATTTTCATTATCCTACTCTCGATGTTGTTCCAAAATAGGCTATGACTTCTGTTCTTCGATAAGGTACAATTTTTGGTTTGTTGCTTGAAGTACTATTCTCCAAGGTGTGCTTAACTTTACTCTTGACTCACTAAGCTATAAATGTGATTTCATTATGTGTTATCTCAATATCAATGACCACGTGAAATTGCTGCAACAAATTGTTATGTATTTTCCCCTTCTTCTCTCTCTTGGTATACTTTATAATGTATGGTTTTCCAGTTAAGAGGCCAAGAGAGCAAGTGGCGGATGCAGAGGCCTTGCTCGGACTTACCAATACTGTTGTGGAATCTCTCCAATTACGTCCCAATTGTAGTATCTCACCTTCTATATTCATCTCTTGGTTGCTTCAAGTCTATGGTTTACGAAAAGGACGTTCAAAGAATGCAATGGAACATTTCATCATTGGGAAGTCACTAAAAACTGTGAATTGGGAAAAGATTGGAGCTGATGCTTCACTCGTGTTTATGGAAGGCAAAGGTTGCAAGACAATGTAAGATTTTCATTTCTTTAATAGTGAATTTGAAGAGAACAAAGAAAAATAATGTAATGATGTTTAATCTGTTGAGTGCTTTCGGCTCGTTCTCAGGCTTGGAGTTCTGAAAACTGAATTTAAGCCAAGGAATCAGCTTGTAGTTTATCATTCTTATCCAAAAGAGATTGTGGTTTACAGGAGATTGCCTCTGAGAAAGGTCTACCTTACTCGGCCAAAATTGGTATGGTCATTTCCCCTATGCAATCTTTTGAGATTGCAGCTTTCATATGCATTTTGAAGAAAACTAAAGCCGAGGCCATTGACTGTGTTTGCCACTCTTTTTACGTTGTTTGGTTGATAAATGATCTTCCATTTTCCGAGTCTTTTTTATAGGTTGCTGGTGAAACTGTCAAGGACAAACCTGATGTTAGCAAGAATATGTCAAACATATCGGAGCTCTTAAAGGAGAAGAAAAGTGTCATGCTTGACGAACTCTTTCTAATGAGAAATTCCTTTGCTCATACTGTCGAGAATATGTTTGCACTTTCTTTTTTAGTACACGATGGGCAGGCTTCAATCTCCGCTGATGAAACTGGTTCTCGTTTCGCTTGCAAGATAGGTAAATTCACTCTGCCATTCTGGATGAGAAATTCTACTATGACATTAAAACTAAATGCATATCACGAGTTATTTCACGTATATGATCATTGAACTTTATTCTATCTGTTCGCTTGTACCTTTCCGCTTTTATTCCTTTCTGAATTGTAATATGATGAATCAATTCTCCAGTTCCGCGGAGCATTACACATCGTGGTGCTGTACGCCATCAGTTTATCTTGAGATATGATTACAATGATTGGAAGGTATCATATCCTTTTTTGTATTTTTTGTTGAACTGTCTTTCCTTCACTTGGATGTTGTATGCTGACCATGTTTAACTGTGCACAGATGATGCAAACATTAGTGCCAGAAGGAGCAGAGCTAACGCCAAATAGGAAATGAACACCGATATGCTTCACCTCTAACTATATGACTGAAATGAACAACTGCTATGGAGTAGATGTCACAAGCTGTCGTTTTGTGCAATATCTGGCAGTGAGGTGAAGCGATACATGAAACGATCTGCACATGAAGTAGGTAAAATGGCGTGTTTTTGTATATTATCAGCTCTGGAAACTGGTCAATATATCTTTTTGGGTAAATAGTATGTTTTCATGTATATGTATTAAACTGATCCATCTCTCTTTTGGGAAAATGCCCTGTTTATAAGTAATCATTTTAAGCTGTGCAAGCAGATATATTACTATAAGTTCTGAAAGGTTGTGATATGCATGTTAATTTCGATAGTCTTTCATGACTGAATTCTCCTAGAAAAATACTCGGTAACCTTGAGAAATTAACGCTAACTGGCACTCTATAATGTAACAAAACAAACATTTTTTTTCTCCAATGTACATATCCATTTCTTGATCATATTGTATATTTCTCAATAAGCTAAACGATCAGATAAAATTCTACGTCTTCATGAGCTAATCTTAGAGAGATGAGAAAATTGGAACAGTTGGTAAGGTAGCTCCAGCATAAACAATGAAAACATTGCCAGATACATATTCTGAGTAATCATGGATTAAGTACCTAACAACTGATGTTAAAGCTGGATCTATCGTTCCAAGATTTCTTAGAGGAATAGACAATATCAGAGTGAACTCAATATCACCAGGAATTTTCAACTCTGCGATAACAAAGAGTCTTATGGAAAAAAAATGGTTCAAAAATTGCCACCACCTTACAGTCTCCATTTTGTTACCTAGCATGGGCTATTTACTGGATTGCTCAAGGCTGTGTTTTAACTGGAATATGGATGATTGGCCATGAATTAGGCCACCAGGCCTTCAGTGATTATCCCTGGATAAATGACACTATTGGTCTTATCCTCCACTCTGCACTTTTAACACCATACTTTTCATGGAAATAAACTCATCGTCGTCACCACTCCAACACTAGTTCCCTTGAGTATGATGAAGTGTATGTGCCAAGCCTAAAATCCCAAGTAACGTGGCTCACCAAGTATTTGAACAAAAATCCACTAGGACGAGTATTCGGACTTGCCACCACCCTCAATCTTGGGTGGCCTTTGTACTTGGCCTTCAATGCCTCTGGCAGAACTTATCCTCGCTATGCAAGTCACTATCATCCACATGGACCGAGTTATTATGATCGCGAGAGGCTACAAATCTATACTTCAGATGCAGGTGTGATTGCAACTACTTATGTGTTGTATCGCATTGCTTTGGCACAAGGGCTAACTTGGCTTGTATGTATCTATGGAGTGCCCCTCCAAATTATGAACAACTTCATCGTGTTAATCACTCTCTTGAACCATACTCACTCTTCCGTGCCACATTATGATTCATCAGAGTGGGATTGGCTAAGAGGAGCTCTAGCTACGGTAGACAGAGACTTTGGTGTACTAAATAAGGTCTTCCACCACATTCCAGATACTCACGTTTTGCATCATCTATTCTCAACGATTCCACATTACCACGGACTCGAGGCAACCAGAGCTATCAAGCCATTACTAGGAGAATACTACCAATTTGATAGTACCCCTTTTTATAAGGCATTATGGAGGGATTATAAGGAGTGCATCTATGTAGAAAAGGATGAAAGATTTCAAGATAGAGGTATTTTTTGGTATAAAAACGAGATGAATTAAAAATCGATTTGGATAACATGAGTCACAATAAGTATTTTGAACTGAGGTCTCTTTATAGTTTGTTAGGATTGTTGTTTCCTATCGTTCTATTATGTATTGTTTTCATACCGTACTATATTTGTATTACATTATGTGATTGAAATACAATGTTTTGAGTGAATGTTTGAAAAATCAACTTGAAGTATATTAAGAGGCTTGCTCAGTAAATAGCATCATTGTATGTATGGGGTTAATAATGAAGGAATCTAAACCACATGGAGCCATCAAGAATACATATGGCCTCTTTAGTTTACTACTAGTTTATACGAATTTATTTTCAGATCTAATCAACCTCCAAATTAAGGATGCAAGGGGAATTTTTTTCCATACTTAATCAGAGGTCTCGAGTTTGAGCTATGAGAATAGAGAAATTCTTGATAAGGAACGCTTCTAAGTTAAATGGATGGTAGTGAGCCTGGGAATCTAGATTAGTCAAAACCGAGTTCCGAATATCAGATGGTAAATTAAAAAAGAAAAAAGAGTTGGCCAGACCTCTATTTTTCTATAAAGAAGAGAGAACTCTCTAACTTTCAGGTAAGGCTAAAAGGTGTGTTTTGAACTTTTGAGGTATTTCCCTTTTTACCAAAAACCTATCTTTACTCTCATTTTCTTGTTCTATTTACTAGTACTATTTTTCGACTTCTCACAACAAATTTAATTGTTGCTTTCTCAGGTTTGAAGACAAAAATGGGAGGCGGTGGCAATATGTTTGCTCCAACAGCTAAACAGAACAAAGAAAAATCCTCTCGAAAGAGTGCCAAGTTCAAAGTCCCCTTTTACAGTTGGTGATATCAAGAAGGCTATCCCACCTCACTGCTTTCATCGATCTCTCATTCGCTCCTCCTCCTATCTTGTTCAAGATCTCATGCTTGTCTCCGTCTTTTATTATATTGCCTCCTCTTACTTCCACATCCTTCCATCACCGTATTATTATTTCATGGATTGTTCAAGGTTGTGTTTGCACCGGAATATGGGTCATTGCCCATGAAATGTGGCCATCAGGCATTTAGTGATTACCAGTGGATAAATGACACTGTCGGTTTTTATCTTCCACTCTGCACTTTTAACACCATATTTCTCATGGAAATATAGTCATCGTCGTCACCACTCCAACACTAATTCCCTTGAGCATGATGAAAATCATATGCCAAAGCTTAAAACCAAACTTAGATGGTACACCAAATTATACATGAATAATCCACTAGGACGATTACTCATACTTGCCTTCACCCTCACTGCTGGCATGCCTTTGTACTATGCCATCAATATAGCTGGTAGACCTTATGATCGCTTTGCAAGTCATTATGATCCATATAGCCCTATTTACAATGATCGTGAGAGACTACAAATCTACATTTCAGATGCAGGTCTGATTGCAACTATTTATGTATTGTATCGCGTTGCTCTGACACAAGGGCTAACTTGGGTTGTATGCATCTATGGGGTGCCCTTACTAATTGTGATCGGGTTCATGGTGTTAATAACTTTACTACATCACACTCATGCTTCATTGCCACATTATGATTCATCGGAGTGGAGTTGGCTAAGAGGAGCTCTAGCTACAGTAGATAGAGACTATGGGGTTCTAAATAAGGTGTTTCATCATATAGTAGATACACACGTTCTACATCATCTATTTTCAAGTATACCACATTATCATGCTATGGAGGCAACCAAGGCCATCAAGCCATTACTAGGAGAATATTATCAATTTGATGGAACTCCATTTTACAAAGCAATATGGAGGGATTTTGAGTGCATCTACGTCGAGAAAGATGATGAAGCATCTCAGGGAAAGGGTATTTTCTGGTATAAAAACAACTTCTAAATTTGAAATAGCAATAAAAGGCTAAATGTTCAGCCTAAGTATTGTGGATTGTGTCTTTTCATAGTATTGTATTTGTAGTGTTACTTTAGATTTATTGTTAAGCATCTAAGAAAATGTCTTTTTTATGAATGTAAACAAGCAACAACAGGGGTTGTTTAGGCGGTAAACACCCTCGAGGCCCCGAGGAGCAAAAAAACAATTTATGCAAATACATTGTTAAGAATCGCAACCACGAAGCATAATCCATCATATCAAGCCAGAAATGAGGGATATATACAAGCAAATTAAACTTCTAATATACATATATATCCCACATATTAGATATAAACTGAATGAATACATACTACAACAAAGAGACATTTAGTGGCAACATATTACACCTTTAGTGACAATATTTACTGCCGCAAGAATATATAATTTCAATTGAGTTAATGTCATTATATCATGTGTCGTTAAAGTCTTTAGCAACATTTACATAGAGTGTTGATTAATTATAAAACTCATACTATTATTGGCGCTAAATGTAATAATGTAGAGATAGTTATATTATCATCGTCATAATTGTTGCCGGCAAAAATATTGTTGTAACAGTGTACAAGACTATATTTTTAAACAACTCACCCCTTCACTAAATTATAATTCTTGAATCTTTTTTTTTAATTATATAAATCAAATATATTTTAATTTTAGGAATTTTAAACAATATCCTTCTCCCAATTTTAATAATTAAATGACAAACCTATTTCATTGTTTAATATAGCATGGGTAATAAATAATTCATATGCAAAAATAAAATAATATAATCTTTGTCCTCAACTCGAAAACGTATTTTTTATGATGTCTAGGCGTGCACTGGACAGGAACAACATGAAATAATTATTTTTATCAATATATTACTCTACTAAATTATTAACCTATAGACACCACCACGTGAATTCAGTCGAGTAGTTAGTTCTAGTATTAGCGCCTCATATATAGAAATAGAATATAATAATAACTAAAGTTAAACGATTAAAAAAATATATATTTTAAAAAACGCACTTGTTATATAATTATTAAAAGATAAATATTTTGGCATTACCAGCTTAAGTGATCCACTAAACAAGCCAATCATATGAAGTTGAAGCATCTGGTTGCTCAATGGATAAGTTAAAATTAAGTATTAGTACATTTTAATTAAACTGACAGTTTAAAGTTTATATATCTCTATATATTTTGCCATTGTGGGAGCTCTAACTTTATTCCATTTTTGGATATTACACAATACTAAGGTCATTTTGTTTAGAGAAATTTTTCGTAAATAGTGATATTTGCACTTATGGAAAATAGCAAGGTTTTATTTAATTACAAAACGTCTAGTCATAATTTGGTATCAAAATGTTGCGGAATACATTGAATTTACATTGAACACTGTAAATGTGGGATCACATAATAATGACACGATGGTATAATTTTTGTTTATATCAACATATATAATTTAAACTCTGTTTTATAATATTATTTATCTACATTAATAGGTAATTACTTATAATAAACATGGTTATAATAATGATGGAACTGGAATCTAAAGCACATGGTCAAAATCACTAGGGGACAATTATCAATTATTATTATTATTATTATTATCAATTATTATTATTATTATTAATATTATTATCAATTATTATTATTATTATTATTATTTATTATTTATTATTATTATTATATTATTATTATTATTATTATTATTATTATTTTGGCCCCATATCTGAATCTGTACTTCATTACTCCTATTTCTTAAATAACTCTACCTGCCGTGTCATTTATTGATCTCCCATTATTAATGAACCAATAAAATTAGGCAAGCCAGTAGCAAATACATTTTGGTATATGGAGTACTACAAAACATTTTCCTGTTTTTGGTTGTTTTACATTTCTTTTTAATATACTTTTTAAAATGTCTCTTTTCTTTTTAGATAACTTTTTTTTTTTATGACAGGTTTAAAACCAAATGATTAAAGGACATTTTGATATATTAAACATATATTTTACTTAAGACTACAAAATTCAATTTTTTTTTTTACTTTCGTAAACTCTATGTCAAGTTAAATAGGACAAACGAATTAAAATTGAGAGGGTATAAAATAATAATGGTACAATAAATTGTATCGTTTTGTTTCGTGTTTGGTTATCTATTTTTAATTATAGAATATATATAGTTATATTGTAAAATTCTCTGTATTATTTTTATACCAAATTCAATGCGATAGAACAATTCTAGGATTAGCTATGTATGACAAGTGAGACTTGCTCAAGTGGTTGGGCGTCTTCACTATCAACTGGTAGATTGAGATTTGAGGGTTCGAGTTATACTAAAGGATAAAGTAAGAACATTCTTTTTGTGTAGGGTAGCTTAGGGAGAAAAAAAACAGTATTTCACTTTTAGGTGATTTATGAACAGTTAGAAAAAAATCTTACTTTTTAGGCTACTTATGAGTCATCATGGAAACTCGAATTTCTTATAGTATTTGTGTGCGTGTGTAGTTTGCTTTAGAAGATATCAGAGCGAAATTTTACATGAAAACACCTTTGAATATGAAGGAATGCTATACATAGATGTCAAAGTAAACCATGATTAAAAGAGTATTTTGGACATTACAACAATGTGTTTGTGCTTGTGAGTTACTATATAGGGATAAGTCGTATTGTTCTTATTTTGAAAACTTATCCTTTCGGATCACAATATGTTTGTTCATACATTGCTCAACCTTACCGACAAAATATTAAATTTCGTCCAATGTTTATAATAACTAACAAATTTCAGTTTGTTCAAAAGAAATCTTTAAATCATAATTTAAAAGGTCCCTAATTTACGGTATGAATAAAAAGAGGGTCATTTACTATTAAGTTGTCTCTAAAAGGGACAACCCAAGAAAATTACACAAAAGCAATCAAACCCGGCCTTGATTCCAAGTCCATTTTGACAGCTCTACTTCAAACCTTTTTCCCAAAGTACACAAACCAAAATTAGCTAAAACATGATTACCAAAACATATATTGGATCTCATTATACATTTGTTAATCAGACTACTGCACAAGTTAAGATAAAATTGAAATCTTTACACACAACAATTAATGTGCATGAAGCTGCCAAGCCATTGATGAACTAATAAAATTGGCAATGTGAGTCCCACATATAGCCATTATATACACACACACACATTATTTTCACAAAGTGAGAAACCACTCAATAAGCATTTGATCTCTTTCTCTTTTTCCTAGAGAATAGAGTAAGACTTTAATATCGTTCGTTTGTTAGAATTAAACGCTTATTATCATATGAACGAAAATGGGAGGCGGTGGCAATATGTCTTCTCGAACAACTAAAGATTCAAAAAAGAAAAATCCTCTCGAAAGAGTTCCATCTTCGAAACCTCCTTTTACAGTTGGTGACCTCAAGAAGGCCATTCCTCCTCACTGTTTTCAACGATCTCTCATTCGCTCGTTTTCCTATGTTATTCAGGATCTCATACTTGTCTCCGTCTTCTATTATATTGCCACCACTTACTTCCACCTCATTCCTTCCCCGTATAATTATCTAGCATGGTCTGCTTACTGGATCGTTCAAGGTTGTGTTTGTACCGGAATATGGGTCATTGGCCATGAGTGTGGTCACCATGGCTTTAGTGATTACCAATGGGTAGATGACATTGTTGGCTATATCCTCCACTCTGCCCTTTTAACACCCTACTTTGCATCGAAACATAGTCATCGTCGTCACCATGCCAACACAGGTTCCCTTGAGAATGATGAAGTTTACTTACCTAGTTTTAAATCAAAACTAAGATGGTACTATAAATACTTGAACAATCCACTAGGACGAGTACTCGTACTTGCCTTCACCCTCACTTTTGGCTGGCCTTTATACTTGATGTTCAATATCTCCGGCAAAAAATATGACCGTTTTGCATGTCATTACGATCCATATAGCCCAATATATACTGACCGTGAAAGGCTACAAATCTACATCTCAGATGCAGGTATTCTTGCAACAACTTATGTGTTGTATCGCGTTGCTTTGACACAAGGGGTAACTTGGCTTGTATGCATCTATGGAGTGCCCCTTGTAATTATGAATGGATTTATAGTTTTGATAACTTTGTTACACCACACTCACGCTTCATTGCCACATTATGATTCATCGGAGTGGGATTATCTAAGAGGGGCTCTAGCTACGGTAGATAGAGACTATGGTGTGCTAAATAAGGTGTTTCACAATGTTACAGATACTCATGTTTTGCATCATATATTCTCATACATATCACATTACCATGCAATGGAGGCAACTAACGCTATCAAACCGTTGCTTGGTGAATACTATCAAGTTGATGATACCCCAATTTTAAAGGCACTGTGGAGGGATACCAAGGATTGCATCTATGTTGAAAAAGATAGAGGTTCTCATCAAGGCAAAGGTGTTTACTGGTATAAAAATAAGCTTTGAAATTAAGTAGAATACCATTACTTGGAATTGGTTAAATGTTACTACTATTGTATTGTTTATGTCCATCGTTACATTAATAAAGATTCCTGGTTCTCTATGTTGTCTTCGATTTGGAAATTCTTTATTCATGAGTTCACTCTGATATTGTATACTCCCGATTATTTGAAGAAATTAAATGTACAATTCGATAATAGATACATCAGTGGTTCAGTTAATTAGTCTATTGATGTAACTATAAGAAGAAAATAAAATGTTCATTTTTAACCAGGCCAAGTATCTGTTGGATTGTCAAAAGGCATCTCTGAAGAAGCATAAGCTTGACCTCCGAGTACCCGATTCAGACTAGCAACTGAAGAGATGTTAATAACAGATCCTCTACACTCTATTAACATCTTAATTTCATCAGCCATATATAGTGTTGGCAGCTTAACTCCTTTTTATCCATGTTAAATTTGAAAATTATTAGTATACATTATTTGAGTTGTAAATCAAATCGATTCATATGTATAAATGTAGTAGTCGTAAATAGATTTATTCTTCACCAGTGAAACATATAGTAGTATTTTTCTAACAGTTGTGTACTCTACTATAAGAAATACGTAGTATGTTGTGAACCCGATGTGACTTGGTAAGGGCCTATGGGCTATTAGATACTTTTATTTGGGGATCCAGGCCCAATTAGTGTCTCTATTAAAAAGGACTAGAAGTTAGAAGAAGGGGCCTGGAAATTATGTGAAGCTTTGGCTTTCTGATCCTCTCATCTCCTTTCTATGGTCTAGTATCTCATCCCCTTCTAGTTACCTTCGTCTATGTTAAGCTATTCGTAATTAGTGTGTTATTACTTTGTTGTGCGTATTCTATCTTGTAACTTGTATTCAGTAATTAATATATATAAGAGTGCTTCTGTTGGAATTCAGTTTGTTACATAGTATCTAAATTTATCCTCTGTTATATTTTGGGGCTAGCTATTGATGCCCTTGTCATGAGTAGCAAATCATTCGACCTAACCGATATTTAAGGCTGATGAATTTAAGACATGTATACTTGGCCTAGTTAACAATTCCTTCCCATTTTTCATTTCATACCAAAAAAAGTAGCTATTTATTTTATTGCATAATGACGGATTTAACAATACATTAGTGACATTAACAATAAAACAAAAACACCCAATTCAAAATACTTTTTATATTAATCAGATTTTACAAGGACAAACAAGTTATTCCATCCGTCTAAATCTATATGCCACCATAAGAATTTCGAAATTCAATCATCTAAATTTTAATTATAAATTCAAACATAGAAATTTAATCAATATTTTTTAATCGACTCTCGAAATTCCAATGGTATCCGTGAACATAACGAAGGAGTATTAGAAATAGTGAAATATAAAGCTTACGTAAGAGACATGATGCAAGTCTTTTCACATTCAAATATCCTACTATTTGCCAATATACTAATAATTAGCCTGTTCACCTTCTCATATACTCTTCACATTTCTCAATGCAAGTAAAGCCAAGCCCCTTTTGTTTCACTATTTCAACTTTCATAGAAGAAGAAGAGTGTAAAGCCATGAGTCCAACAACTAGAGCTAAGAAAATTAAACTAGAAGAAGATAAAGAATTAAGTAGAATAAATGATTTGTCACAAAGGCTAAAAAATCTTGAAGCTTTTAATGAGATCAATGACTTTACTAATCAGCCTGATTCACTTCGTCGTAGTGTTCGATTACAATACTCTCTTATTAGAACCATTGTTGATGGTATTTGTAATTTTTTTTTACACTTTTTATGCCATTGATTTACCTACAATTGTTTTTATTTTTTTTTGTTTTTTGGGGTTTTCTTGAAATGCAGAGACAAGATGTGAACTTGGAGCTGCAGGATCAAATAAGTTCAACATTGTGTTGAATAGTGTTCAGGACTTGTATCTCAATGGTATATTTTATTAGCTTTCTTATATATGTTTGTGAACGGGAGCTTTGGCGTAACTAGTAAAGTTGTTGCTATGTGAATCATGAGTTTGAGCTGTAGAAAAAACCTCTTGTAAGGTTAGGTACAATAGACCCTTGTGGTTTGGCCCTTCTCCTGGTCTGTGCATAGCGGGAGCTTAGTGCAATGGACTGACCTTTTATGTATGTGTGTGTATTCATGTACTTTTGACGTCCTAATTTATGTGATGCACTTTGATTCGGACATGAAGTTTAAGAAAGAAAGATTTTTTTTCTTAGAACTTTTGGTTTAGGAACAAGCCATTGATATTTGGAATTTTAAAGTTAAATTCTTTCTAAACTATATTGAAAGAAGTTGGTTTTCTTGAGACAAAGTAAAAAAAGAAAGTGCGTCATGTGAATTTGGAAAGAGGGAAGGAAAGTGGTCTTTTATGTGTTTGGATACCTCCTCTATGCTTCTTTCTTGTGGCATAATTTAGAAAGGGGTATCACCTGACATTGCTTTGCGAAAAGTGTTTTTCCATGTATGTATATGTAAAGAACAATGCGGATATATGAAATAGGTGATCTCGTCTCATTTTCATTATCCTACTCTCGATGTTGTTCCAAAATAGGCTACGATTTCTGTTCTTCGATAAGGTACAATTTTTGGTTTGTTGCTTGAAGTACTACTCTCCAAGGTGTGCTCAACTTTACTCTTGACTCACTAAGCTATAAATGTGATTTCATAATGTGTTATCTCAATATCAATGGCCACGTGAAGTTGCTGCAACAAATTGTTATGTATTTTCCCCTGCTTCTCTCTCTTGGTATACTTTATAATGTATGGTTTTCCAGTTAAGAGGCCAAGAGAGCAAGTGGCGGATGCAGAGGCCTTGCTCGGACTTACCAATACTGTTGTGGAATCTCTCCAATTACGTCCCAATTGTAGTATCTCACCTTCTATATTCATCTCTTGGTTGCTTCAAGTCTATGGTTTACGAAAAGGACGTTCAAAGAATGCAATGGAACATTTCATCATTGGGAAGTCACTAAAAACTGTGAATTGGGAAAAGATTGGAGCTGATGCTTCACTCGTGTTTATGGAAGGCAAAGGTTGCAAGACAATGTAAGATTTTCATTTCTTTACTAATGAATTTGAACAGAACAAAGAAAAATAATGTAATTATGTTTAATCTGTTGAGTGCTTTCGGCTCGTTCTCAGGCTTGGAGTTCTGAAAACTGAATTTAAGCCAACGAAGCAGCTTGTAGTTTATCATTCTTATCCAAAAGAGATTGTGGTTTACAGGAGATTGCCTCCGAGAAAGGTCTACCTTACTCGGCCAAAATTGGTATGGTCATTTCCCCTATGCAATCTTTTGAGATTGCAGCTTCCATATGCATTTTGAAGAAAACTAAAGCCGAGGCCATCGATTGTGTTTGCCACTCTTTTTACGTTGTTTGGTTGATAAATGATCTTCCATTTTCCGAGTCTTTTTTATAGGTTGCTGGTGAAACTGTCAAGGACAAACCTGATGTTAGCAAGAATATGTCAAACATATCGGAGCTCTTAAAGGAGAAGAAAAGTGTCATGCTTGACGAACTCTTTCTAATGAGAAATTCCTTTGCTCATACCGTCGAGAATTTGTTTGCACTTTCTTTTTTAGTACACGATGGGCAGGCTTCAATCTCTGCTGATGAAACTGGTTCTCGTTTCGCTTGCAAGATAGGTAAATTCACTCTGCCATTCTGGATGAGATATTCTACTATGACATTAAAACTAAAAGCATATCACGAGTTATTTCACGTATATGATCATTGAACTTTATTCTATCTGTTCGCTTGTACCTTTCTGCTTTTATTCCTTTCTGAATTGTAATATGATGAATCACTTCTCCAGTTCCGCGGAGCATTACACATCGTGGAGCTGTACGCCACCAGTTTATCCTGAGATATGATTACTGTTAAAGAATGACAAAAGTCCCACATCGGTGATTAATGAGATGAGTGGACTCCTTATAAGGCTTGGGCAATCCTCCTCCCTTTGAGCTAGCTTTTGGGGTGTGAGTTAGGCCTAAGACCTAATTTAACATGGTATCAGAGCAGGGCCCGTCTCACCCGATGTTGGGACCCCCAAAATCAAAATTGCCCATGCGCCAGATGCTAAGCACTGGGCGTGACACTGGACGTGAGGTGGGGTGTTAAAGAATGACAAAAGTCCCACATCGGTGATTAATGAGATGAGTGGACTCCTTATAAGGCTTGGGCAATCCTCCTCCCTTTGAGCTAGCTTTTGGGGTGTGAGTTAGGCCTAAGACCTAATTTAACAATTACAATGATTGGAAGGTATTGTAACGTTAATATAGTGTCAAGTATTTGAATTCGGAATATTCATTAGTATCATTTTTTGTATTTTTTGTTGTACTCTCCTTCCTTCACTTGGATGCTTATGTTGACCATGTTAAACTGTCTGCAGCTGATGCAAACTTTAGTACCAGAAGGAGCAGAGCTAACGCCAAATAGGGAATGAAGGCTCGTTCTGATATGCTTCACCTCTAACTATATGACTGAAAGGAACAACTGCTATGGAGTAGATGTCACGAGCTGTCGTTTTGTACAATATCTGGCTGTGAGGTGAAGCGATACATGAAACGATCTGCACATGAAGTAGGTAAAATGGCGTGTTTTTTGTATATTATCAGCTCTGGAAACTGGTCAATATATCTTTTGCGTAAATAGTATGATTACATGTCTATGTACTAAGCTGATCCATCTCTCTTCTGGGAAAATGCCCTGTTTATAAGTAAATCATTTTAAGCTGTGCAAGCTGATATATTACTATAAGTTCTGTAAGGTGATATGCCTATTAATTACGATAGTCTTTCATGACTGAATTCTCCTAGAAAAATACTCGGTAACCTTGAGAAATTAACGCTAACTGGCACTCAAAGTTTTGGCCTAGCGGTCAATGATGTAGGTCGAGAATCATGAGATTTCAGGTTTTGTTCAAACTCTATTAATTAAGATATATTCTGCTTCGAGAATTGAGCAATATACTTAAACCTCTACAAGGTAACAAAACAAACGAACTATCGTTGAGAATCATGAGATCTCAGGATCATATTGTATATCTCTCAATAAGCAAAACGATGAGATAAAATTCTACGTCTTCATGAGCTAATCTTAGAGAGATGAGAAAATTGGAACAGTTGGTAAGGTAGCTCCAGCATCAACAATGAAAACATTGCCAGCTACATATTCTGAGGAATCATGGATTAAGTACCGAACGACTGATGTTAATGCCGGATCTGTTGTTCCAAGAGTTCTTAGAGGAATGGTTCTTAAAGTAACATTATTGAACCATTCTTTTTCCATAAGACTCTTTGTTATCGCCATAATCTGATATTGTCTACTCCCAATTCAAGTGCCATAATCTGCCATTCAATTATTAGTTATGTTACCATAACATAGAAGAAAACAATGGAAAACAAAGATACTAACTAGCTAGCTACCTTAGTGACCATGTTAAGAGCTATCTTCGAAGAAGCGTAAGCAAGAAACCCCGGTAATTGTCCTTGATTCAGACCAAGAACTGAAGAGATGTTAATAACAGATCCTCCGCCCTGTTTAGCATCACGCATATGTCTACATATATATTTTGACACCAACCATGCCCCTCTGAGATTCGTCTTGAAGGTATGTTCCCACTTCTCCTCTGACAATTCCAATGAAGAACTTACACTACCTATACAAAGTACTATATCAGATTAACCATGTATAATTATTTGTTTTTGCCCTATTTACACAGTATAATTTTTCGATGAAGGAGATTCAATTGAATTAAGCTGGCAATGTATGTTCAATTATATACCTATAATGCCTGCATTGTTAACCAAGGCATCAATGTGTCCGAATTCGTCCCAAGCTAACTTTACAGCAGCTGCAATAGTAGCACCATCAGCAGTGATGTCGAGCTGGATGGCGACTGCACGCTTGGCCGGGCTGTCCAAATTATTAATCTCATGGCATAGAGATGTCAGCCTGTCAACACGACGGGCTGCAGCAATGATCCTGCAGCCGGCTTTCGCCAAGTTGAGACAGAACTCTAGCCCGATTCCCGGATGACGCCCCTGTCACCATCACTACTTTTGCACTCAGGTTTGTCCATGGCTCCATTTAACTTAGGTATGTCTGGAGTTAGTGTAATGTGATAATGCAGAGATTTATAACAGATTGAATTAAAAGGAGAATAAATTCATATAAAAGGGATTTACTAACTTTTTTGAATAAACATAATATTGCATGTGGGATATAAGGATAAGACCACTGAACAAAGTTATAGTAATGAAAAAAAAAATGGAATCTAAAGTACATGAATAATAGTGCATATGCAGAGGTCTGTTCACCTCTTGCATAAAATTACAAAAGAGTGACAATTTCAAAGTCCCTTTTTGCAATTGGTGACACCAAGAAGGCCATCCTTCCTGCTTTCAACGATCTCTCATTCGCTCATTCGGTATCTGTGTGGATACATTAGGTTGAATCCATAAGGATGAACATCCTAGTGTTGCTGATGGAAGATTATTGTAAGCTTAATGTTATCATTTTCCCCCCTTATGATAGTGGTATCCGAGCTAGCGTATATGCATCTCAACTAATTCCACAGGGTACCTACTACCTCCCACTAGTACAAGTACCAAGTAATTTTGTACATCGTGGCTTGGGCAAATGAGAAGGAATAACCTCTGGAATATGAACTTGAGACCTCATGGTAGCTTAATGTAATCACTATGGAAGGCTTTAGATGAAATCTAAAGCATGGACAATACAGCTGATGCTTCACTCGTGTTTATGAAAGGCAAAGGTTGCAACACAATGTAAGATTTTCATTCATTTAACATGGAAGAAGAGAACAAAGAAAATGTAATTTTGTTTAATTTGGTGATTGCTTTCGGCTCGTTCTAAGATTGCAGTTTCCTTAATATAATTTCCTTGTATGTTTTCATATTTTTATTCCTGTGTCTATTATAATATGCTTGAAATTACTAAAACGGAGAAAATGAGAACATGATTCAAGTGTAGTTACTAATCTTGTTTTTTCTAAATGGATGTGAAAAGAGCTAAAGCGACAATTAAAATGGGACAAAGGGAGTAATACCTATAGAAGTATGTATGATCTCTTAGCTTTATAATAAGCAGCATTATTGGGAATCTAGTAGCTCTTAGACATAATAATGTTAAGACAGGCAATAAACTACTCAGAAGTAAATTGAAAATTTAACAAGTCAAGTTATAATAACAAATTAATCCATAAAAATAGGATATGGTGGGTTAGGGAAAGGATTTAATTATTTCATGACATAGATGTAAGTTCATGAGTCATGATCAGTACTGCATGTGATCATCAATAATCAAACAAGTTGACAAAGTTTTAATAATGAAAAAACTGGAATCTAAAGCACATTACAACAACAAAAAGCGTGGCAATAAATTATTCTTTTAGCGGCAATATTTATTGCTGACAAACCATTAGCCTCTCGTTCTCTATTTCTATAAAAGGGAGAGCAAGTGGGAGAGAGTATACAACTTTCATGTAAGGCTAAAAGAAGGTGTTGTTTCAATCGAAAAATAACTGTCTGAAACTTTGAAGCAAACTTAATTGTTGCAGAATCAGGACAAGAATGGGAGCCAGTGGCAATATGTCTACTCCAACAACTAAAACTAACCAAAAGAGAAATTCTCTCCAAAGAGTTCCAATTTCAAAGCCCCCTTTTACAATTGGTGACATCAAGAAGGTCATCCCTCTTCACTGTTTTCAACGATCTCTCATTCGATCGTTCTCCTATGTTGCTCGTGATCTCCTACTAGTTTACATCTTCTACTACATTGCCACCACTTACTTCCACCTCCTTCCATCCCCATATTGTTACCTAGCATGGCCTACTTACTGGATTGTTCAAGGTTGTGTTTGCACCGGAATATGGGTCATTGCCCATGAATGTGGCCATCAGGCCTTTAGTGATTACCAGTGGATAAATGACACTGTCGGTTTTATCTTCCACTCTGCACTTTTAACACCATATTTCTCATGGAAATATAGTCATCGTCGTCACCACTCCAACACTAATTCCCTTGAGCATGATGAAGTCTACGTGCCCAGGCTTAAATCCGAACTACGTTGGTTCTCCACATAGTCGAACAATCCACTAGGACGAATTCTCCTACTTGTCGGCACCCTCACTCTCGGCTGGCCGTTGTACTTGGCCTTTAATGCCTTAGGAAGACATTATGACCGCTTTGCATGTCACTATGATCCATATGGACCGATATATAATGACCGTGAGAGGATATGGATCTACATTTCAGATGCAGGTGTGATCGCAACTACTTATGTGTTGTATTGCGTTGCTTGGGCACAAGGGCTAGCTTGGATTGTATGTATTTATGGGTTACCCCTCCTAATTGTGAATGGCATCTTAATATTTATGACTTTTTTGAACCACACTCACCCTTCAGTGCCACATTACGATTCATCGGAGTGGGATTGGTTAAGAGGAGCTCTAGCTACTATAGACAGAGACTACGGTGTGCTAAATAGGGTATTCCACAATGGTCCAAATACTCATGTTTTGCATCATCTATTCTCAACCATACCACATTATCACGCGATGGAGGCAACCAAAGCTATCATGCCGTTACTAGGAGAATACTACCAATTTGATGGTACCCCTGTTTATACGGCATTGTGGAGGGAGTCAAGGGAGTGCATTTATGTGGAGAAAGATGAAGGACGTCAAGATAATGGTGTTTTTTGGTTTAAAAACAAGCTCTAAAAAATGAATACAAGAATCTACTTACTTGAAGTAATGTTTATTTCGATTGTAATTTCCCATCACTCCTTAATGTACCTTGTAATTCCGTCCCCCATAAAAGGAAGAAAAAAAAAAAAACTTATTTTGTCCAATTTTATGTTCATTATATTAATGACTGATCCTGACAAGGCTAGAGTTATTTAAGAAAGTAAGCACACATTTAGATCGATCTGATTGAACAAAAAAACAGACCATATGCTTAAAGCCTGAAGGTTCAATGCACTTCTGTACTGTCCATGTGCTAGCTTTAGATTCCATTTTTTCATTATTAAAAGGCTTAGTACTTACTTTCTGTTAATTTGGTACTCAAACTAATTCAGATTCGTACCCATTAAAGAAGGTAGTGATCCTCCATACTAGGAATTTCTTAATTTTCAAGGTTCGAACCCGAGACTTCTGGTTACTTTTGTTGGAATAGAATATAGGGATAATACATATATTGGACCTTAAACTTGGCTTCAAATTTTAACTTTGACCTCCAACTTTCATAGTGCACAAACA
>NW_006239496.1:81354-97465 GCF_000226075.1 Solanum tuberosum | reverse complement strand
ATGAGAAATGTGGGGGTTCAGTGTAAAATTTTAAAGCCAAGTTTAAGGTCCAATATATGTATTATGCCTAGAATATAAGTAGGCTCTTCATAAATCTCACAAGACACAAAGAGAACAGAAGAGAGAGATAGACTACTTAGCTATTGCATAAACCAACAACTGCCTCTCAATCTTCTCTACCACAAGTGTTTTTCTATGGAGCAATGGAAAGACCTGACTGGAAAAGTAGTGATGGTGACTGGGGCCTCCTCGGGAATCGGGCTAGAGTTCTGTCTCGACTTGGCAAAAGCCGGCTGCAGGATCATTGCTTCCGCTCGTCGTGTTGACAGGCTGAAAACTCTCTGCAACCAGATTAATATTAATTCAGAGGGCCTGGCTCGGCGTTCAATCGCTGTCCAGCTCGACATCACTGCTGATAGTGCTACTATTGAGGCTGCTGTACAAATAGCTTGGGATGCCTTCGGACGTATCGATGTCTTGATTAACAATGCAGGCCTTAGAGGTAATCTGAAAATTTTATTATGTAAATTAGTTGCTTAAATTGTTACCAGGTTCATTCTAACTTCTTTTTTTTTTTGGTTGTATGTTAATATATTTACATAGGTAACGTGTACAATTCATTGGATTTGCCAGAGGAGGAATGGGAACATATCTATAAGACGAATCTAAGAGGGACATGGTTGGTGTCAAAATATGTATGCAGACATATGCGCGATTCTAAACAGGACGGAGGCTCTGTTATTAATATCTCTTCAATTTCTGGTTTAAATCGAGTACTAATACCTGGGGGTCTTGCTTACGCTTCTTCGAAGATGGCTCTTGACATGGTCACTAAGGTAGCTAAGATAGCTAGAGATTTATTTTTATTTTTCCAATTTTTTCTTCTATGCTATGGTAACATAATTAATAATTGAATGGCAGATGATGGCCCTTGAGTTGGGAGTAGACAATATCAGAGTGAACTCAATATCACCAGGAATTTTCAAATCAGAGATAACAAAGAGTCTTATGGAAAAAGAATGGTTCAATAATGTTACTGTAAGAACCATTCCTCTGAGAACTCTTGGAACGACAGATCCGGCTTTAACATCAACCGTTAGGTACTTAATCCATGATTCCTCAGAATATATATCAGGCAATGTTTTCATCGTCGATGCTGGAACAACCTTAACAGGTGTTCCAATTTTCTCGTCGCTCTAATTAAATTAGCTAGCTCATGAAGCTATGAAAACGTTGAATCTCATAATTTGTCGACATGATGTATTTCTTTTTGTACAATTCTCAAAGTGAAATGTATCTTAAGACTGTTAAAATAAGTTCCATATTGGTTGAGGGAAGTATGGGTCATAGCGTCTCTTTTCATGATTTCGGACAATTTTTCCATTTATGAGTTGACTTAGATCCAATGGTCGTATCTTCACATATGATGTAATGAACAAATTCTCAGTAGATACTCATAGATATATTCCAATTACACAGTAGGTAAAGTAAAGGATAGTAAGAACTAGAAAGAGATAAGCCAAAGACGACTCAGAAAGGAGACAAAGGGAATATAGATCCTTCCTAACAATTGGCATAAACCATTCTTTCTCATCCGTCGTCCTTTTAGCTAGTTGTCAAGTGGGCCTGAGTCCCAGATCAACCTTTATGAAAGCCTTCCAGTTTTATTGCTTCTTCTTGGCCTAATAACTAGTTGCGTTCATGATATCATATCCATGTAGGTATCAACATTGGGCCGAGACTAGGTCATACCAGCATCAGAGCCGATTCATGTTGCTGTGTTTCGTAATGTTGAAACCCCCATGTAATATTCTAGTTATTAAAATATAATCATGATTATTCAAATCAAAAGATATTGTACTACCAATGCAAATTTCAAGTTCAAACAAAATCTTGAATTTCCAAAAGAAAAATGTGATGCGGCATTTTTTAGAGGCAAAAGACATATATTGGTCTTTGAGTATGCACATCTAGATACCCCGCGACTCACATAAACTGAGACAAAGTGAGTAATTAATATAGATTACCTTATCATACACATTAAATCAATAGAATATACTAATATAGAGATTAGAATCATTTATATTATACGTACTAGTTCTGGAACAGGTGCAACGCACGTGTATACCATGCTAATTAGTATAAATACTTTTTAAAATATAAGTGTGATATGTGTAAAATACAAGCTCGAATCAATGAATGGTGAGCATATTCAACTTATTATCATTGGAAGACACATCATACTAAATATTGTTATCAAGTGAATTTCAAAAAAAATACTCAAACGACTTCAAATATGCAATTATTATAATATATCAAGTATTCAACTTGATAATAGTTCTTGTTTTAATAAGTCACAATACATATGGTTGCAAAATATTTAATGCCTTGAGGTTTCCACCTTCTTTTTAAGGAACAGTAGCCTCCACCTTTTAACAAACGCATACATATCAAGAAGTTATTGCAAAATATTTAATGCCTTGAGGTTTCCACCTTCTTGTTAAGGAACAATAGCCTCCACCTTTTAACAAACGCATACATATCGAGAAGTTGTTGTCGAATGAGAGTAGCGTTTTGTAATAGTTGTAGAGAAATTTGATCCTCATATGTCTCCCTTAGGATGGTTAGTAAATCATTATCAATTTCATAGTGAACACCTACAAAAATATATACTATTTATTTGTTATAAACATAATCGTGTGAGTATATAAATGACATATATATATAAATCATAATTACATGTATATGTACCTTTTGTCTTCTTAGGCTCATTCAATAATATAAGTTTACCACCATTCATATAATTAAACATCAAATCAACAAATCAATTTTTTATAAAACAAAAGCATTTTCATCAAAATAATAATAAAAAAAAAGAACAAGGAAAAGTATTACTTTACCATAGTTAAATTCAACTTCAACTGTTCATAAAATTAGATACACACTGTATGGGATTAAGGTATAAATAGGAGATATTAGGAGAGGTGAAAAGACTTATAGTAACTAATTTGAAATATAATATTTAATGTAAAATTATGTCCTTTTGGATTCTTAAATATAGAACATAAATAAGAAAAATAAAAAGAAATCAAAAAGTAAAAAGTTTGTAACTGATTTGACTATATTGTTTAATGAGGAATTATGTCTTCTTGATTTATTAACGTGAAGAGAATATGAGCAGATTTGGATGAGTAGTGCAACTATTTAATATTTAAATACTTAAATATATAATATTTTAATTTATCGTAGATGCAAAATGGTAATTCAACTTTGAAGATAGGACCTTACCAAGTTTTTATCCATTTAGATTAGATTAGATTCATATTTTTTATTAAATGTCTTTGCAATAAAAAAGTTTTTATATATATAGCACACCAACTTAATACATTAATCAACGTCAGAAGTTCAAAAGTTTTATCTACTCATTGATCAACGTAGAAAGCTCAAAAGTTTTACGAAGGTTGAAATATCAGAATATAACTTCTTAATTAATTCCCAAACAAACTTTCTAACTTATTGGAAGATGCACATTTATTATATTGTATTTATATTTGATATGATTGTTGTTTAGTATTTTAATTAATTAAATATAATATTTTAATTTAATGAAAGGGTAAAATGGTAATTCAACTTTTGCACTTCGAACCTTCCCACTTTTAGTATTATACGTATTAACCACGTTGGAATTGAAAATTGTAACCAAACATTGAATGCAAACTGACAAGATTAGGGTTATTTAAGAAAGTAAGTAGAGATTTTGATCTGAACAAAAGATTAATTCCATAATTGAGAAAGTAAATTTAAATATTCTTTTGTGATCTGTTAAGAGTAATTAATTTTTTAAAGATATATGACTAATCTTGTGGTGTCATACAATAGAAAATTAAAGTATTTAATTATCTCAAAATCTGTACTTCGTTTCTTAAAAAAACTCTAGACTTTGCAATTTTGTAAAGAAGGTATGCAGAAAATTTCTATTTTTCGAATTTACTCAAGTCTCTATTGTTGCACATTTCAGGATTGAAAAAGCAGGACAGTGATATGTCGTCTGATAAAAGAAAAATCGAGTGTGGTCTGATAACAACAAGGTCCTCCGATCCTTTTCAACGATCTCTTGTTCGTTCCTTCTCCTATCTTGTTCAAGATCTCATCCTTGTCTCCGTCTTTTATTATATATATATTGCCACCGGCCACTTAATTTTGTTACCTAGCATGGCCTATTTACTGGATTGCTCAAGGTTCTGTTTTCACTGGAATATAAATGACACTACTGATTTTATCCTCCACTCTGCACACTTAACACCATGTTTCTCATGGAAATATACTCATCGTCGTCACCAATCCAACACTAGTTCCCTTGAGCATGATGAAGTGTATGTGCCCAGGCTTAAATCCCAAGTAACGTGGCTCACCAAGTATTTGAACAAAAATCCACTACTAGGACGAGTATTCGGACATGCCACCACCCTCAATCTTGGGTGGCCTTTGTACTTGATCTTCAATGCCTCTAGCAAACCTTATCGTCGCTTTGCAAGTCACTATCATCCACAATATGGACCGATTTATAATGATTGTGAGAGGCTACAAATCTATATATATATTTCAGATACAGGTGTGAGTACAACAACTTATGTGTTGTAACGCGTTGCTTTGGCAAAAGGACTAACTTGGCTTGTATGTGTCTATGGAGTGCCCCTCCAAATTATGAACATTTTCATAGTGTTAATAACTTTTTTGCACCACACTCACTCTTTAGTACCACATTATTATTCGTCCAAGTGGGATTAACTAAGAGGAGCTCTAGCTACGGTAGATAGATACTTTGGTGTACTAAATAAGGTCTTCCACCACATTACAGATACTCATGTTTTGCATCATCTATTCTCAACGATGTCACATTACCATGCACTCGAGGCAACCAAAGCTACCAAACCAGTACTAGGAAATTACTACCAATTTGATAGTACCCTTGTTTATAAGGAAGGTATTATGGAGGGATTATAAGGAGTGCATCTATGTGGAAAAGGATGAAAGATCAAAAGATAGAGGTATTGTTTGGTATAAAAACAAGATGAATTAAAAATCGATTTGGTTAAATGTTAAGCATGAGTCACAATACGTATTTTGAATTTAGGTGTTGTTTCCTATCATTTTATTATGTATCGTTTTCATAACGTATTATATTTGTACTACATAATGTGGTTGAAATACAGTGTTCTGATAGACCATATTATTTATTTATTGTCGTTGAATCCCTCTTAATTTGAATTCATTGTGTGACATCCGTGTAGGTATTAACATTGGGTTGAATACAGTGTTCTGATAGACCATATTATTTATTTATTGTCGTTGAATCCCTCTTAATTTGAATTCATTGTGTGACATCCGTGTAGGTATTAACATTGGGTTGAGACTAGTGTTGGGACCGCGCGTACCACCACCCTAACTCCACATTAGTATTATTTTGTCCACTTTGGGTCAAGTCCTCACGGATTTGTTTTTGGGCACATCCCAAAAGGCCTCATACTAATGGAGTTGGGTGAGCACTTATATATTGGTACATTTCTTCTTCTCCATCCGATGTGGGATAGGTTTGTTACCCAACAACTAGTTCATAACAGTATCAGAGCCAGACCCACTGATTCTTGTTACAGTATTTCGTAATGTTGAAACATCTATGTTATGTTATCCACACTCTAGTTTCATGTCCTGATCGAGTGTGTTTGGGAAAAATATGAAGTCCCACGCTAGTTAAGGGTATGTGTTGTGGTCTCCTAACAAGGTTTTGTTAAGTGCAAATTTAATGTTTATCTTCAATATAATCATATGATTATAAAGATCAAAAGATATTGTATTACCTTTTTTTTTGTGTGTGTGCTTTAATATGACCCATAGGGCCGATTTTATTAATTACGCATAGGAAGAAAACATTTCAACACTGTCTGGCTGGCCCAGCAGTGGCCAACCACCAAAATCTAATCAATAAACAACAGTATGGGGACTCTACAAATTAAACAACTAGATAAAGTTATAATAATGTCAAATTTATTATCTTGAATGTAGACTGGATGGGTAAAGATGACTTAGTAATTATTTCATGACAGATGTTGGTGATCACAACACTGAGTTTCACCATGGAAGTGAACTCAATTCAGATCTCAAAGAGAATGGACAAAAGGTGAGGGACAAAGTCGGATTATCTCTCATTTTTTATTCTCTTTCCTGTTTCTTGAAATCATCTCAACCTTTGATCACAATCAGATCTTATTTTCATCAAACTCATCTTGATCGTTCATTTCGGAATCATGACAGCTGTCCAAAGAACATTTCAGATGTATTCCATTATATATGTAGATAATTGTTTTTTATTTATTTTTATACATTTTACAATTAGTCAATTAGAGAGAAACAAAAATAAGAGAAGGACAACTGGTAGTATAGTAACAGATTTATTCCTTTTGTTTTGTATAAATGCACATGTACAGTTTGAATGAAATTTTTCTCTATTGCTTTCTTTCTCTTCCAATAATATGTAACAAATATGGAATCTGTACCTACTTTCTTCAATAAACTCTAGACTAGAAAATTTTGTAAAAAAGTATTTTCCTAAAGAAAGTTTCAATTTTATATCAAGTTGTTGAAGTAGTAGTTGAAAAAGCAGGACAACAATATGTCGTCTGATAAAACAGAACAGAAGAAAAATGGAGTGTCGTTTTCAAAGCCTCCTTTTACAATTGGCGATATCAAGAAGGTCATTCCTCCTCACTGCTTTCAGCGATCTCTTGTTCGTTCCTTCTCATATCTTGTTCAAGATTTCATCATTGTCTCCGTATTTTATTATATTGCCACCACTTACTTCCACCCCCTTACGTCTCCGTGTTGTTACCTAGCATGGCCTATTTACTGGATAGCTCAAGGTTGTGTTTTAACTGGAATATGGATGATTGGCCATGAATTAGGCCACCAGGCCTTCAGTGATTACCCCTGGATAAATGACACTATTGGTCTTATCCTCCACTCTGCACTTTTAACACCATACTTCTCATGGAAATATACTCATCGTCGTCACCACTCCAACACTAGTTCCCTTGAGTATGATGAAGTTTATGTGCCAAGGCTAAAATCCCAAGTAACATGGCTCACCAAGTATTTGAACAAAAATCCACTAGGACGAGTATTCGGACTTGCCACCACCCTCAATCTTGGGTGGCCTTTGTACTTGACCTTCAATGCCTCTGGCAGACCTTATCCTCGCTTTGCAAGTCACTATCATCCACATGGACCGATTTATTATGATCGCGAGAGGCTACAAATCTATACTTCAGATGCAGGTGTGATTGCAACTACTTATGTGTTGTATCGCATTGCTTTGGCACAAGGGCTAACTTGGCTTGTATGTATCTATGGAGTGCCCCTCCAAATTATGAACATCTTCATAGTGTTAATCACTCTCTTGAACCATACTCACTCTTCCGTGCCACATTATGATTTATCCGAGTGGGATTGGCTAAGAGGAGCACTAGCTACGGTAGACAGAGACTTTGGTGTACTAAATAAGGTGTTCCACAATATTACAGATACTCACGTGTTGCATCATCTGTTCTCAACGATTCCACATTACCACGGACTCGAGGCAACCAGAGCTATCAAGCCATTACTAGGAGAATACTACCAATTTGATAGTACCCCTTTTTATAAGGCATTATGGAGGGATTATAAGGAGTGCATCTATGTAGAAAAGGATGAAAGATCTCAAGATAGAGGTATTTTTTGGTATAAAAACGAGATGAATTAAAAAATCGATTTGGATAACATGAGTCACAATAAGTATTTTGAACTGAGGTCTCTTAAGGATTGTTGTTTGCTATCATTCTATTATGTATTGTTTTCATACCGTATTGTATTTGTACTACATTATGTGATTGAAATACAATGTTTTGAGTGAACGTTTGAAAAATCAACTTGAAGTATATTAAGAGGCTTGCCCAATAATGTAGGATCATGAGTAAATAGCATCATTGTATGTATGGGGTTATTAAAGTTTTAATAATGAAGGAATCTAAACCACATGGAGCCATCAAGAATACATATGGCCTCTTTAGTTTACTACGAATTTATTTTCAGATCTAATCAACCTCCAAATTAGGTCTCGAGTTTGAGCTATGAGAATAGAGAAATTCTTGATAAGGAGCGCTTCTAAGTTAAATGGATGGTAGTGAGCCTGGGAATATAACTAGACTAGTCAAAACTCAGTTCCGAATATCAGATGGTAAATTAAAAAAGAAAAAAAAGTTGGCCAGACCTCTATTTTTCTATAAAGAAGAGAGAACTCTCTAGCTTTCAGGTAAGGCTAAAAGGTGTGTTTTGAACTTTTGAGGTATTTCCCTTTTTACCAAAAACTCTCATTTTCTTGTTCTATTTACTACTATTTTTCTACTTCTCACAACAAATTTAATTGTTGCAGAGTCAGGTTTGAAGACAAAAATGGGAGGCGGTGGCAATATGTTTGCTCCAACAGCTAAAACAGAACAAAAGAAAAATCCTCTCGAAAGAGTGCCAAGTTCAAAGCCCCCTTTTACAGTTGGTGATATCAAGAAGGCTATCCCTCCTCACTGCTTTCAACGATCTCTCATTCGCTCAATCTCCTATCTTGTTCAAGATCTCATGCTTGTCTCCGTCTTTTATTATATTGCCTCCTCTTACTTCCACCTCCTTCCATCCCCGTATTATTACCTAGCGTGGCCTATTTACTGGATTTTTCAAGGTTGTGTTTGCACCGGAATATGGGTCATTGCCCATGAATGTGGCCATCAGGCCTTTAGTGATTACCAGTGGATAAATGACACTGTCGGTTTTATCTTCCACTCTGCACTTTTAACACCATACTTCTCATGGAAATATAGTCATCGTCGTCACCACTCCAACACTAATTCCCTTGAGCATGATGAAAATCATGTGCCTAAGTTTAAAACCAAACTTAGATGGTACACCAAATTATACATGAATAATCCACTAGGACGATTACTCATACTTGCCTTCACCCTCACTGCTGGCTTGCCTTTGTACTATGCCATCAATATAGCTGGTAGACCTTATGATCGCTTTGCAAGTCATTATGATCCATATAGCCCGATATATAATGATCGTGAGAGACTACAAATCTACATTTCAGATGCAGGTCTGATTGCAACTATTTATGTATTGTATCGCATTACTCTGACACAAGGGCTAACTTGGGTTGTATGCATCTATGGGGTGCCCTTACTAATAGTGAACGGGTTCATCGTGTTAATAACTTTATTACACCACACACACGCTTCATTGCCACATTATGATTCATCGGAGTGGGATTGGCTAAGAGGAGCACTAGCTACGGTAGACAGAGACTATGGTGTGCTAACTAAGGTGTTCCACAATATTACAGATACACATGTTGTGCATCATTTATTCTCAAGTATGCCACATTACCACGCGATGGAGGCAACTAAAGCTGTGAGGCCATTACTAGGAGCATACTATCAATTTGATGGAACTCCATTTTACAAAGCAATATGGAGGGATTTTGAGTGCATCTACGTCGATAAAGACAATGAAGCATCTCAGGGAAAGGGTATTTTCTGGTATAAAAACAACTCCTAAATTTGAAATACTAGCAATAAAAGGCTAAATGTTCAGCCTAAGTATTTTGGATTGTGTCTTTCATAATACTATTGTATTTGTATTGTTATTTAAGATTTATTGTTCAGCATCTATGAATATGTCTTTTTTATATGAATGTAAACAAGCAACAAGAGGGGGTTGTTAAGGCGGTAAACACCCAAGGGAGCAAAAAGGGGGAAACTGCAAAAAAAACAATTTATGTAAATACTTTGTTAAGAATCGCAACCATGAGGCATAATCCATCATATCAAGCCAGAAATGAGTGATACAAATTAAACTTCTAAGATACATATATACAGAGACGGATCCAGGATTTAGAGTCTCTGGGTGCCAAACAGATTCATCGCCTAAATTAACTTTATGTTTGATTCGAATTACTCGTCTTTTCGATTTATATGAAAAATCAATCAATAAAATAGGAATACACAACATGTATAATTTTTTTAGTAAGTGTTTGTAGGCTATTAACGAAAAATTTATGGTGGTTCATAATGTTCATTTGTCAAAAATCAAATAAAGATAAATATATTAATATTAATTTATATTTAAAGTCAAATAATAACGTATTTAAAAAAGAGGATTACCCAAGACTTAAAAGCAACTTTGAATTTTATTCATTTCCATCAGGGTCGAATTGTTAAATTAATTTGTCTTTTTTATTCTACAAATGGAGCACAAATTACATTATTTTCTCTTCTAAATATCTAATTACTACTAACACCTTATTAAGTCCAATCTTTTTGTGTTTTTAGAGATTTGTATGCATGTAGAAAATTTCTTGTGTTCGATAAATAAAATACACAGAGTATCGGATTAATTGTGACAAGTCTAAATGGATGATTTATTTTGCATGTGAAACTCTACCTAAACTGAATGAATACATACTACAACAAAGAGACATTTAGTGGCAGCATACTTTACCTTTAGTGATAATATTTATTGCTGCAAGAATATTTAGTTTTAATTGAGTTAATGTCATTATTAAAGTCTTTAGCAACATTTATCTAGAGTGCTGGTTATAAAACTCATACTATTATTAACGCTAAATGTAATGTAGAGATAGTTATATTATTATCGTTATAATTGTTGCCCGCAAAAATATTGTTTTAACAGTGTACAAGACTATATTTTTAAAGTTTAAACAACTCACCCCTTCACTAAATTATAATTCTTGAATCTTTTTTTTAATTATATAAATCAAACATATTTTAGTTTTAGGAATTTTAAACAATATCCTCCTCCCAATTTTAATAATTAAATGACAAACCTATTTCATTGTTTAATATAGCATGGGTAATAAATAATTCATATGCAAAAATAAAATAATATAATCTTTGTCCTCAACTCGAAAACGTATTTTTTATGATGTCTAGGCGTGCACTGGACGGGAACAACATGAAATAATTATTTTTATCAATATATTACTCTCCTAAATTATTAACCTATAATCACCACCACGTGAATTCTGTCGAGTACTTAGAACTAGTATTAGCACCTCATATATAGAAATATAATATAATAATAACTAAAGTTAAACGATTAAAAAAAAATATTTTAAAAAACGCACATGTCATATAATTATTAAAAGATAAATACTTTGGCATACCAGCTTAAGAGAACCACTAAACAAGTCAATCATGTGAAGTTGAAGCATCTGGTTGCTCAATGGATAAGTTAAAATTAAGTATTACTATATTTTAATTAAACTGACAGTTTAAAGTTTAGTTTAAGTATATATCTCTATATATTTTGCCATTGTAGGAGCTCTGACTTTATTCCATTTTTGGATATTATACAATATTAAGGGTCATTTGGTTTAGAGAAGTTTTTCGTAAATAGTGATATTTTGCACTTATGGAAAATAGCAAGGTTTTATTTAATTACAAAACGTGTAGTAATAATTTGGTAGCAAAATATTGCGGAATACATTGAATTTATATTAAACACTCTATCTGTGAGCTCACATAATAATGACACGATGGTATAATCTTTGTTTATATCAACATATATAATTTAAACTCTGTTTTATAATATTATTTATTACATTAATAGGTAATTACTTATAATAAACATGGTTATAATAATGATGGAACTGGAATCTAAAGCACATGGACAATTATCAATTATTATTTTGTCCCCAGATCTGAATCTGTACTTTATTACTCCTATTTCTTAAATAACTCTACCTACCTTGTCATTTATTGATCTCCCATTTAATGAACCAATAAAATTAGGCAAGCCAGTAGCAAATACACATTGGTATATGGAGTACAAAACATTTTCCTGTTTTTGGTTGTTTTATTTTTATTTTTAATATATTTTTTGAAATGTCTCTTCTCTTTTTCGATAACTTTTTTATTTTAATTTTTCTTTCATGTCATGTTTAAAATCATATGATTAAAGGACATTTTGATATATTAAACATATATTTTACTTAAGACTACAAGATTCAATTTTATTTTATTTTACTTTCGTAAACTCTATGTCAAGTTAAATTGGCCAAACAAATAAAAACGGAGAGAGTATAAAATAATAATGGTACAACAAATTGTTGGAAGTGTTATTTTATTTATGAACTATTTATTTCACGTTTGTTGGTCTTTTGTTTAGTTGAATTATTCAACTCCTAGTTATTAGGAAGTAGACGTGTTTTCAGTTTAGATAGCAGAGTTTGTTAGGAGTCCTAGTAGTAGTGGGTTTGTGGGTTTAGTGCTTATACAGAAAATCTCTGTAAAAGTCTATATAATAGACTTTTCTTGTTGCTATTGATATAAGAGAGTTACGCAGTTTCTTGTTTTCTTCTTTTGAGTTTTTTCTGGTCAGCTATATTCATTGTTCTGCTTGGCATATCTTATCAGTGGTATCAGAGCAAGGTTAGATCCGAACACCTGTGAGGTAGAGTTTGCCCAGAAATTTTATTTTTTCTATGGCTTCAGAGAGCAACTTTGTGCAAGCAGCCATTCCTCGTTTTGATGGTCATTATGACCATTGGAGTATGCTGATGGAAAACTTTCTAAGGTCAAAGGAGTATTGGCCAATTGTGGAAGACGGTATTGGTGTTCCAGCAGAAGGCGAAGTTTTGACAAATGCTCAAAAAACGGAGTTCGAAGCAAGAAAATTGAAAGATTTGAAAGCAAAAAATTATCTCTTTCAGGCTATTGAGCGTCCTATCTTGGAAACTATTCTTTGCAAAGAAACTTCCAAGGATATATGGGACTCAATGAAAAAGAAGTATCAAGGCACTACAAGGAGTGAAGCGTGCACAACTTCAAGCCTTGAGAAGGGATTTCGAGACGTTGCAGATGAAGGAGGAGAGTCTGTAATGAGTTACTGCGCTAGAACAATGGAGATTAGCAACAAAATGCGATTTCATGGTGAAAAGATGACTGATGTCACAATTGTGGAAAAAGATATTGCGCTCCCTAATGCCGAAGTATGACTATGTCGTTTGCTCCATTGAGGAGTCAAAAGATATAGATGAGTTATCGCTTGACGAATTGCAAAGTTCCTTATTGGTACATGAGCAAAAAATGAACCGCAGTTCATCTTCCGAAGAGCAGGCTTTGAAGGCTTCTACTAATACTCGTTTCTCAAATTTTAGAGGAAGGGGTAGAGGTAGAGGAAGAGGAAGAGGAGATCGAGGATATAGAGATGAAAGCAGCAAAGACGGCAGTAGGAATTTCAGAGCCAATGATGACCACGGTAAAGGGAGAGGAAGGAATTTTGACAAATCAAAAGTAGAATGCTATCGATGTCATAAATTTGGTCATTATAAGTCTGAATGTTATACCAGGCTGCCTAATGACAAGGATGAGAAGTCAAATTTTGTTGAAAGTGACGAAGTTGAGACATTGTTGATGGCAGTCCAAGTAGAGAAGGAACCTGAACAAAACGTTTGGTATTTGGATACAGGCTGCAGCAATCACATGTGTGGAAGTAAGTATTCTTTTTCTTCTTTGAATGAAGACTTCCGTTCAACAATTAGTTTTGGTGATTCTTCCACTGTGAGTGCAATTGGAAAGGGAGAGATTATGATTAGAACCAAGAATGGTTTTGAAGAAACAATCTCAAATGTGCTATATGTTCCTGCTTTGAAAAGCAATCTGCTAAGTGTTGGTCAATTGCAAGAAAAAGGATATGTTATAACTATTGAGAAAGGTGCATGTGAGATTTATAATCCTACTAGAGGAGCTATTGCTGTTGTGAAAATGAGTTCAAACAGGTTGTTCCCGCTGAAGATAGAGAATATCCATCGTTGTTTGAAAGCAGAAGTTAAAGATCCGTCATGGTTGTGGCATTTTCGATATGGTCACTTGAACTTTGGTGGCTTGAAGATTCTTCAAAGGAAGAGAATGGTGACAGGGCTTCCAGAAATTGTCGTCCCTTCCCAGGTTTGTGAAGAATGTGTTATTGGCAAACAACACCGATCTCAGTTTGCGAAAGGCAAGTCATGGCGAGCAAATGAAGTGTTGGAGTTGGTTCACTCAGACATTTGTGGGCCGATAAACCCAATTTCTAATGGAGGGAAAAGGTATTTTATTACCTTTATTGATGATTATTCCCGAAAGACTTGGGTATATTTTTTGCAGGAAAAATCCGAGGCTTTTAATGTATTTAAAAGTTTCAAAGCTCTCGTGAAGAATGAGACTGGAAAGACCATTAAGAGCCTCCGAACAGATCGTGGAGGCGAATATTGCTCTAAGGCATTTGAAGAATTTTGTGAGTCTCGTGGCATTCGAAAACAGCTCACAACAGCATATACACCTCAACAAAATGGTGTATCGGAGAGAAAGAATAGAACCATTCTCAACATGGTTCGAAGCTTGCTGAATCGAGGAAGAGTTCCAAAGACATTTTGGCCGGAAGCAGTAAATTGGAGCATCCATATCTTGAACAGAAGTCCTACTTTTTCTCTTCGAGATGTGACACCGGAGCAGGCTTGGAGTGGAAGGAGACCAGCTGTAGATCACTTTAGAATTTTTGGATGCATTTCCTATGTACATGTCCCAGATGTAAAGAGAAAGAAGCTTGATGATAAAGGCGTTAAGTGTGTCTTTCTTGGTGTTAGCAACACGTCGAAAGCATACAAGTTGTTTAATCCTTTGACAAAAAGGATTGTGACTAGTAGAGATGTTGTTTTCGATGAACACAATACATGGAACTGGGATGAAAAGTTATCTAATCAAGTTCTATGCAATGATGAATCTGAGGAAATAGCTCCAAGGTCTGAAATTCCAGCAAATATTGCTCCAACTGCTGAAGATTTGCCACCTGCAGAAGCACCTATTGAAACAGAACAAGCTGTCCCTCGAGTCCGAAAAAGACCTGCATGGATGCAAGATTATCAGGTAACCGGTGTTAATATCAATGATGAGACAATTGCTCATTTTGCACTATTTGCAGATTGTGACCCAATAAGTTTTGAAAGTGCTGCGCAAGAAAAAAAATGGAAGGAGGCAATGGATGTTGAAATCTCAGCAATTGAGAAAAATAACACCTGGGAGCTTACTGATCTACCAAAAGGGCAAAGGACCATTGGAGTTAAATGGGTTTATAAAACTAAACTCAATGAGAATGGTGAAGTTGATAAGTACAAGGCGCGCTTAGTGGCCAAGGGATATAAGCAAGAGTATGGTGTGGATTACAAAGAGGTCTTTGCTCCAGTAGTCAGACTCGATACCATCAGGTTGGTGGTGGCATTGGCAGCCCAAAACAAATGGCCAATTTATCAATTGGACGTGAAATCAGCCTTCCTACATGGAGAATTGCAAGAGCAGGTATATGTCGATCAACCCCCTGGTTACATTAAGTATGGTAGCGAAAATAAAGTTTGCAAATTGAAAAAAGCATTATACGGGCTAAAACAAGCTCCACGAGCTTGGTATAGTCGCATTGATGCTTATTTCAATAAGGCAGGATTTAGAAAATGCCCTTATGAGCATACACTTTATACTAAAGTTGAAGATAGGAAGCTTGTCATTGTATGCTTGTATGTAGATGATTTAATTTATACTGGGAATGATCATGTATTGCTTAAAAATTTTAAGCAATTGATGATGACTGAGTTTGAAATGTCGGATCTTGGCTTGATGCATTACTTTCTCGGAATTGAAGTGAAGCAGTATTCTAGTGGAATTTTTATTTCACAAAAGAAATATGTCCAAGAAATTTTAAGGAGATTTGGTATGACAAACTGTAACTCTGTCACCACACCAGCAGAGACAGGGCTGAAGCTTGAAAAGGATTCTACAGGAAAGAGGACTGACAACACTTTCTACAAGCAAATCGTGGGAAGTTTGATGTATTTAACAGCCACTAGACCTGATATAATGTACTCTGTAAGTCTTATAAGTAGGTACATGGAAAGTCCAAGAGAAGCTCACTTACTGGCTGCTACAAGAATTCTCAGGTATTTGCAAGGTACTGCTGATTTTGGCATTTTGTACAAAAA
>NW_006239496.1:64474-73310 GCF_000226075.1 Solanum tuberosum | reverse complement strand
TTTGCACTTATGGAAAATAGCAAGGTTTTATTTAATTACAAAACGTGTAGTAATAATTTGGTAGCAAAATATTGCGGAATACATTGAATTTATATTAAACACTCTATCTGTGAGCTCACATAATAATGACACGATGGTATAATCTTTGTTTATATCAACATATATAATTTAAACTCTGTTTTATAATATTATTTATTACATTAATAGGTAATTACTTATAATAAACATGGTTATAATAATGATGGAACTGGAATCTAAAGCACATGGACAATTATCAATTATTATTTTGTCCCCAGATCTGAATCTGTACTTTATTACTCCTATTTCTTAAATAACTCTACCTGCCGTGTCATTTATTGATCTCCCATTATTAATGAACCAATAAAATTAGGCAAGCCAGTAGCAAATACACATTGGTATATGGAGTACAAAACATTTTCCTGTTTTTGGTTGTTTTATTTTTATTTTTAATATATTTTTTGAAATGTCTCTTCTCTTTTTCGATAACTTTTTTATTTTAATTTTTCTTTCATGTCATGTTTAAAATCATATGATTAAAGGACATTTTGATATATTAAACATATATTTTACTTAAGACTACAAGATTCAATTTTATTTTATTTTACTTTCGTAAACTCTATGTCAAGTTAAATTGGCCAAACAAATAAAAACGGAGAGAGTATAAAATAATAATGGTACAACAAATTGTTGGAAGTGTTATTTTATTTATGAACTATTTATTTCACGTTTGTTGGTCTTTTGTTTAGTTGAATTATTCAACTCCTAGTTATTAGGAAGTAGACGTGTTTTCAGTTTAGATAGCAGAGTTTGTTAGGAGTCCTAGTAGTAGTGGGTTTGTGGGTTTAGTGCTTATACAGAAAATCTCTGTAAAAGTCTATATAATAGACTTTTCTTGTTGCTATTGATATAAGAGAGTTACGCAGTTTCTTGTTTTCTTCTGTTGAGTTTTTCTGGCAGCTATATTCATTGTTCTGCTTGGCATATCTTATCACAAATTGTATTGTTTTGTTTCGTGTTTGGTTATCTATTTTTAATTCTAGAATATATAGTTATATTGTAAAAACTCTCTTTATTATTTTTATACCAAATTCAATGTGATAGAACAATTCTAGGATTAGCTATGTGTGATAAGTGAGACTTGCTCAAGTGGTTGAGCGTCTTCACTATCAACTGGTAAATTGAGGGTTTGAGTCATACTAAAGGATAAAGTAAGAACATCCTTTTTGTGTAGGGGTAGCAAGAAAAAAAAAGTATTTCACTTTTAAGCGATTTACAGATAGTCAGAATAATCTTAGTTTTTAGGCTATTTATGAGTCGTCATGGAAACTCGAATTTCTTGTAGTATTTGTGTGCGTGAATACTTATACATAGATGTCAAAGTAAACCATGATTAAAAGAGTCTTTTGGACATTACAACAATGTGTATGTGCTTGTGAGTTACTATATAGGGATAAGTCATATTGTTCTTATTTTGAAAACTTATCCTTTCGGATCAAAGGCGGATCTAGAATTTTTCGAACATGGGTGCACCAAGTAAAATGTATTGAAGTAGGAATTGATCCTTAATCCTCAAGGTCAAAAGCTCAACATTTAACCAAGTGGACCATTTGGACTTTTTGTAGTACGGGTGCCAAAATATAATATTATACAAATTTTAGAAAATATATATATAAAATATCTAATTTTACGAAGAGACCACGGGTGCCGGTGCCTTATTTTTTAGCTCTAAATTCGCCACTGTTTCGGATCACAATATGTTTGTTCATACGTTGCTCAACCTTAACGACAAAATGTTAAATTTCCTCCAATGTTTGTAATAACTAACAAATTTCAGTTTGTTCAAAAGAAATCTTTAAATTATAATTTAAAAGGTCCCTAATTTACGGTATGAATAAAAAGAGGGTCATTTACTTTTAAGTTGTCCCTCCAAGAAAATTACACAAAAGCAACTCAACCCGACCTTGATTCCAAGTCCATTTTGGCAGCTCTACTTCAAATCTTTTTCCTAAAGTACACAAACCAAAATTAGCTAAAACATGATTACCAAAACATCTATTGGATCTCATTATACATTTGTTAATCAGACAACTGCACAAATTAAGATAAAATTGGAATCTTTACACACAACAATGTGCATGAAGCTGCCAAGCCAATGGATCACTCTTTTGTTGTGATATCTAAATCTGCCATTGATGAACTAATAAAATTGGCAATGTGGGTCCCACATATAGCCATTATATATACACATTATTTTGACACCACTCAATAGGCATTTGATCTCTTTCTCTTTTTCCTAGAGAACAAAGTAAGACTTTAATATCCTTTTTTTAGAATTAAACGCTTATTATCATATAAAAGCTATGAACTTTAAAGTTTTTCTTTCCCTAAAGAAACAATATTTATGTTTGATTTGACATGGTTGAATTGCTTTAATTTATGTTTGACACATTTTCATATTAAATTGGTGCAGATTTTGGGATTGAAGAGGCAGCAGAACGAAAATGGGAGGTGGTGGCAATATGTATTCTCGAACAACTAAAGATTCAAAAAAGAAAAATCGTCTCGAAAGAGTTCCATCTTCGAAACCTCCTTTTACAGTTGGTGACATCAAGAAGGCCATTCCTCCTCACTGTTTTCAACGATCTCTCATTCGTTCGTTTTCCTATGTTATTCAGGATCTCATACTTGTCTCCGTCTTCTATTATATTGCCACCACTTACTTCCACAGCATTCCTTCCCCGTATAATTACCTAGCATGGTCTGCTTACTGGATCGCGCAAGGTTGTGTTTGTACCGGAATATGGGTCATTGGCCATGAGTGTGGTCACCATGGCTTTAGTGATTACCAATGGATAGATGACACTGTTGGCCATATCCTCCACTCTGCCCTTTTAACACCCTACTTTGCATGGAAACATAGTCATCGTCGTCACCATGCCAACACTGGTTCCCTTGAGAATGATGAAGTTTACATACCTAGGTTTAAATCCAAACTAAGATGGTACTATAAATACTTGAACAATCCATTAGGACGAGTATTCGTACTTGCCTTCACCCTCACTTTTGCTTGGCCTTTATACTTGGTGTTCAATATCTCCGGCAAAAAATATGATCGTTTTGCATGTCACTATGATCCATATAGCCCAATATATATTGACCGTGAAAGGCTACAAATCTACATCTCAGATGCAGGTATTCTTGCAACAACTTATGTGTTGTATCGCGTTGCTTTGACACAAGGGGTAACTTGGCTTGTATGCATCTATGGAGTGCCCCTTCTCATTGTGAATGGCTTTATAGTGTTGATCACTCTTATGCACCACACTCACGCTTCATTGCCACATTATGATTCATCGGAGTGGGATTATCTAAGAGGAGCTCTAGCTACGGTAGATAGAGACTATGGTGTACTAAACAAGGTGTTTCACAATGTTACAGATACTCATGTTTTGCATCATATATTCTCATACATATCACATTACCATGCAATGGAAGCAACTAACGCTATCAAACCGTTGCTTGGTGAATACTATCAAGTTGATGATACCCCAATTTTAAAGGCAATGTGGAGGGATACCAAGGATTGCATCTATGTTGAGAAAGATACAGGTTCTCATCAAGGCAAAGGTGTTTACTGGTATAAAAATAAGCTTTGAAATTAAGTAGAATACCATTACTTGGAATTGGTTAAATGTTACTACTATTGTATTGTTTAAGTCCATCGTTACATTAATAAATTAAAGATTCCTGGTTCTCTATGTTGTCTTCGATTTGGAAATTCTTTATTCATGAGTTCACTCTGATTATTTGAATAACAGAGAAGAGATGTTAATAACAGATCCTCTGCACTCTATTAACATCTTAATTTCATCAGCCATATATAGTACTAGCTAGTGTTGGCAGCTTAATTATCCATGTTAAATTTGGGCAGGTTGAAAATTATTAGTATACATTATTTGAGTTGTAAATCAAATCGATTCATATGTATGTAGTAGTCGTAAATAGATTTATTCTTCACCAGTGAAACATATATATATATATATATAGTAGTATTTTTCTAACACTTGAGTTGTGTACTCTACTATAAGAAATATAAGTATCTAAATTTATCCTCTATTATATTTTGGGGCTAGCTATATTGATGCCCTTGTCATGAGTAGCAAATCATTCGACCTGCCCAATATTTAGCAAAGAGTCAAGTTGTCAACACTATATAAGCCTAGTTAACAATTCCTTCCCATTTTTCATTTCATACCAAATTGATTGCTACAAAAGTAGCTATTTATTTTATTGCATAATGACGAATTTAACAATACATATTAGTGACATTAACAATAAAATACAACAAAAACACCCAATTCAAAATACTTGCACCTTCTTAGGTAAACATTTAACAATTCTGAATGAATGCTTCTTGGCATTCAAAGCTTGTTTTTATACCAATAAACACCTCTACCTTGAGATCCTTCGTCTTTTTCCACATAGATGCATTCCTTTGTATCCCTCCACATTGCCTTTATAATTGGGGTATCATCAACTTGGTAGTAATCTCCTAGCAATGGCTTAATCGCATTGGTCGCCTCCATTGCATGGTAATGTGATATGTATGAGAATATATGATGCAAAACATGAGTATCTGTAACATTATGGAACACCTTATTTAGTATACCATAGTCTCTATCTACCGTAGCTAAAGCTCCTCTTAGATAATCCCACTCCGATGAATCATAATGTGGCAATGATGCATGAGTGTGGTGCATAAGAGTGATCAGCACTATAAATCCATTCACAATTAGGAGAGGCACTCCATAGATGCATAGAACCCAAGTTAGCCCTTGTGTCATAGCAAGGCGGTATAATACATAAGTAGTTGCAATCACACCTGCATCTGAAATGTAGATTTGCATTCTCTCGCGGTTAGAATATAATGGGCTATTTGGATCGTAGTGACATGTAAAACGTTCATATTTTTTGCCAGAGATATTGAACATCAAATATAAAGGCCAGGCAAAAGTGAGGGTGAAGGCAAGTACGAATACTCGTCCTAATGGATTGTTCAAGTATTTGTAGTACCATCTTAGTTTGGATTTGAACCTAGGTATGTAAACTTCATCATTCTCAAGGGAACCTGTGTTGGCATGATGGCGACGATGACTATGCTTCCATGCAAAGTATGGTGTTAAAAGTGCAGAGTGGAAGATAAGACCAACAGTGTCATCTACCCATTGGTAATCACTAAAGCCATGATGACCACATTCATGGCCAATGACCCATATTCCAGTGGAAACACAACCTTGCGCGATCCAATAAGCAGGCCACGCAAGGTAAGTTAATGGGGATGGAAGGAGGTGGAAGTAAGTGTTGGCAATATAATAGAAGATGGAAACAAGTATGAGATCTTGAATAAGATAAGAGAAGGAGCGAATTAGAGAACGTTGGAAGCAGTGAGGAGGAATAGCCTTCTTGACATCGCCAAGTGTAAAAGGGGGCTTTGAAGATGGAACTCTTTGGAGATGATTTTTCTTTTGTTCATTTTTAGTTGTTGGAGTAGACATATTTCCACCAGCTCCCATTTGTACTCTTCAATCCTTAAATCTGCACCAATTAAGTTTACCTCAAATCAATTTTGGTTTACTATATAAAAAGTAAATATGAAATAATTAATGTATCAAACAGAAAAACAATTCAATTATGGCAAATCAAACATAAATGTTTCTTTAGTAAAAGAAAACGTTTAAGTTCATAGTTTTTGATATGATAATAACCGTTTAATCCTAACAACTGGTATTAAAGCGAAGATCAAAAGTGATATTCTTTTAGCCTTACTCTGTTCTTTAAGAAAAAGAGGAAAAGATGAGTGGTTTCTCCCTTTGTGAAAATATTGTGTGTATATAATGGTAATATGTGGGACCCACTAGCCATCCTATTTTGACAAATCCATGCACATTTGCCAATTTTATTAGTTTATCAATGGCAAATGTAGATCATAACAAAAGAGCCAGTTACTTGGCAGCTTCACATGCATATTATTTTCCTGTCCATAATGTAATTTAACTTCAAATATTAGTCTATTTGATTATCGGTCACATAAATTTGGACACAGAAAGTAACTCACAAGCATACCGTGCTTTATTCAACATTTCTATAGAGTATTCCTTGCTGCTTGAGTCTTAGAATTTTTGTGACAACTTTCTATGGTGACTATTAATCGTCGCTAAAAGTTAAGTTTTCGTGGCAAGTTAAGCAGTTGCCACAAAAGGTATTTGCGGCAACTTTATAAGTTGCGACAAATATAATGCTCAATTTTTCGTGACCTCTTTACAATATTATATATGTATTAATAGAGAATTAAAAGTTCCTGTCTTCGGGATCAGGGCAAAGAAGCACATTCATTGCGATAAATAAAAGATTTTGTGGTAATTATTCAGCGACAATAACATAATTAATGTTATATATATATATATATATATATATATGATATTTATAATCAACACTCTATATAAACATCACTAAAGTATGTCATAGCATTAATTCATTTACCGCTAATATTTATATACGAGGTAGAGGTCAATGTCTAACCCCCACCCCAATCACCTCGAGCTAGTATAGTCTAAGTGAATGGTTTTTTTTTTTTTTTTTAAAAAAAAGGGTACGTAGATTTGTGGCAAGTTGAATATTTAGTTGTGGCAAATATTTGTTGTCTCCACAAGAAGGTATCAACCAAGGGAGGATCTCAAAAGACAACAACCTTTACTCGCCACAAAAAAAACTTTTTGTAGCGACATTGCCACTCTGTGGCGAGTTGGATCGTGATAAAGGTCGTTTTTCTTGTAGTGAGACTGTTAATACTCTAAAGGGACAATAACACCCTAATCACATTCCATTTCATAACTTTGAATTAGAAAGTTATATATGTTTGATTTTAGGTTTGGCTAGTGATGTTGAAGAAGTTTGTGGATTATCAAAAGTTTCAGTAATGTAGTGTAATTATTAGAGAATATCTTTATTTAGGGGAGAAGTTGGTTCATCATTAAAGAATATATCATTTAAAAGTTTTTCTCCATTAATAAAATATAATTTTTTTTGTCTCAATTTATGTGGCACAGTTCGAATATTTCCAAGTGTCAAATAATTTAAGTTTAATTGTAAATTTAGATATGAAATCTTCAAGTTTTTTAAAATAGAATTCATATATTTGAAAATTACATAAAAAGTATTATAAGTCACAATAATTGAAAATTCAAAATATTTAAAAGATATATGAAAAAATTATGATCAAAGAAAAATTTATTTGAATCACACAATCTAAATATATAGTGCCACATAAATTGAAACAAATGGAATAATATTTAGTTTCGGATACTTTCTATAAAAGTAGAATAGATTGCGTTAGGTAAGAGTGAAAGGCTCGAATTATCAATGCTTTTGGTCAATGTGCTTTAGATTCCAGTTTCATCATTTTCGTTAAAGGTATTCGAGATTTAATATATATCATATATGAAATTAAAAATATTTTTTTAATCTAGATACTTTGTATCATTTTTTATATACCTAGCATAATATTTCAACGAATTAGCTATGTTAGTATTTTTTTAACTGATAACGTAAATGAGTCATTTCTAATAGTTCGATGACATATTTAAGTCTTTCAATTCCCCATTGTTATTTATATACAATTATAATGTGCCCAATAGCAATGTACCTTTAATATATGGACGAAAAATGGCAGCCAAACATGACTATTTTACTGATGTAATTATTAATATCAATATTATTGGAATATAATTTGTTGATTAATTCACACATTTTGACTAACTATATAACAAATAACAAGGATAGAATTATTTAAGAAGCTAGTAGACTTATATAGTTCAAAATTTGGACAAAATTGTTAACATATCAATGCATGTAATATATTGACTGCTAAATGCACTATTAATTGTCCATATATTTGTGCTCTTATTTTGACTTCAACACGTACCAAACGAGTCAGATGAATCAAATATCAATCAATAAAAGTATATTATATGGTTCTTTTTAGTTCACGTCTAATGAAATTTTGTCTCTCGCTTTCAAATAATGCTGAAAAAATTACTCATTTGATGTTTACTAGTAATTTACATCACTTGGTTTATTCTCTTTTAATTAATTCACACATTTTGACTAACTATATGAATTATTTAAGAAGTTAGTCATTTGGTCACCGGGATAAGATGGAATATTTTCAGATTAAATTTAATATTACAATTATATCATATTTAGTTAATGGTATAGATTTAATATCCCTATTATCAATTAAATTTGAGATTACTTTATCACAACTTTTAGATAAGATAAATTAACTTAAAATTTATATATCAAAAATTAGAACTCAAAATAATTTAGTCTGTATACCAAACGAATTGATCCAAAATTGTGTTGGTTGATATAAACGTTTGTGTGTTCCTTCCATCCTTATTTAATTTTGCGTGAGACTGGTTGTTTATAGATGTTTAAAAAGAATCAAATTTGTATATTCTCATTTATGTGAATATGAATACTGAATACTATAATTTAGTATAGTTTATAAAAACAAATGTTGAATAAAAAAGGTTGATAAAAGTATATCATATGGTTCTTATTAATTCACTTCTAATGGAGTTTGTATCTAGCTTTCTAATAATGTTATTGTCAATTTTGTTATAATTATTAAAACTTTTGTCCAATTGACTGACATCCTTAATTATTAGAGTAGATATACATCTTAGATTCGGTATACAATAATTTGCCAAATTCAAATTAATATAATATTGTATATACCTAGTATATATATATG
>NW_006239496.1:56688-63534 GCF_000226075.1 Solanum tuberosum | reverse complement strand
TATATATATATATTCTACAGATTCAAATGAATCAGAATGAGTATATGAGTGAGTGTGAATAAGAAACTTCTCCCATTGAGTCCTTATCACTACTGCAGTAGTTCTACGTACTAAGTATTTCTTAAATTAATTACCATAAAATATATCTTATAAAAATATATCTTCAAAAGAGACCAGACCTTGGGTAGGCATCACCTATGCTAGACTTAATGGTCCTACGAAGTGTAATATATCAAAAAAACTGAAGTTCAATTATTTTTGTTTATTTTAAATAGAAACATATGAACATCATATATCTAATTAAATTAAGTGAATATAATATGCAAATATTTTTTTAAAAATAAAGTACAAATTAAATAATAATGTCAAAATAAGTTACCCCGTGAAATTGTTAACCATGTTGGAATTGAAAAATGAAAATTGTAACCAAACACCCAAAAAATGGAATAAGAGTATAAGACAAAGTGATGCAAGTAGAGATTAATCAGATTTGAAGTACGAAAGATTCCATATGTTTGGATATATATATAAAATAACTTATTTTCGTTTTTTTTAGTCAAAAAGGTAAAAATTTATTCAACATTTTCGCTTTTAATACTTATTAATGATGGTAGTTGTGATTGTAATTTAATAAAAAGAGTACAATTATGTGGTCGAATTTTCCTAATTATAACTTGATTTATTTACTTTTAATTAATTCACACATTTTTTGACTAACTATAGTCAAGACTAGAGTACTTATACTTAAAAAGTGAGTACAATTAAATTGGACAAATTAAAATTGTTAAAGTAGTATTAAACAAAATTAAGAGGGTAGCTAATTTAGATTCCAACACCTACCAAATGAGTCAGATGAAAAAGATATAACTTAAAATTTGCAATTTCGTATATCATGTGGTTCTTTTTAATTAATCATGTGTTGATTTGTCTTATCTTAGATAAATAACTGATAAACAAAATATATTATTATGTGGTATCCCTGGTGCCTACATACCATAAAAATTAATGAAGTAGTTGTGCTAATTAAATCATAAAATTGGGAGGAGGATATTGCGTATAAAACATAGGTTGCATGTGACATTAAAAAACTTTTAATATTTCATGTACTATAATTTATTATTGGAAAATGATATAGAGACTTGGGTCCATTCAGTACAGGTTTAGTTTGTTTGGAGTGATTTACATGAATAACTTTTATAAGGAGTGATCTTGAATTTTTGGTTACGTTTTGTATAAATATAAGAAAAAAAGAAGAAGTTAAATAAGAGTATGAGACGGTTAAATAAGTCAAATTCAATTGAACTTGTTCAATGTATCATAAGTTATACATCATAAGTAAGTTATAACATTGCATGTGTTGTTGATTTGTTCACAAATTACAACGGACGAATAAATTTTGATATTATTTATGTTACCTATTGTGATAAATTGGTCAAAAATTTGTTATGTACTAGAAAAAAGTAACTCATTTGTATTGTTCAATTGTTCACCATATTTCCCCCTACTTTATAAATCTTCAAATATCACAAACCTCCTTTTTCTTCTTCTTCTTCTTTTCAAATTAAAAGCTACAAATAAATGTCCAAATATAATCATACAAACTTTTTTACTTACTTTATATTGCAATGCCTCAATCTCAAATTAAGTTGAGAATATCTGAATTCTCATTATATACCTACAAATACCGACTTATTTGGACCTTTCTCAATTAATCCAATATTTATATTATAATTATATGTTTTAGTTCTCTAACACTAAAAATTTTCAACATGATTACAAATCTCTAAAAGAATTAAAAGACTCCTAGCACAGATATTAAGGTGTTATAGATTCTCGAGTCTTCGTTTTTTTAAAATAATAAAAAAAGGTAAGTCGCCCTCATTGGTAAAACACACCCACAAAAAAAAAATTAGTATAACAATCCCACCTCTCATTTTGAGTATTCGTGTTTTAATTGCGTTTAATTTAGAATGTGCTTATATGTATTATGTACAACTATTTATGCCTTGTTGGTATAGTTTGGGTTAAATCCAAAGGGATTCACACATGTTTCAAATAAGTTGAAACTTGAAACTTGAAATTATAGCGCATCAACAATAAATTGATTGTTTTAACATTATTTCCAATGACTTAACAAAAGTAACAATACAAATACACTATTATTATGAAAATACATAATACAAAATACTAACAACAACGGACTCATGAATTGGCAAACATTTAGCCAATTATTCTAGTTAAGTAGTTATTGATGAATATTATATGTCGTAATTTGTATACCAGAAAATGCCTTGATCTTGAGATCCTTCATCTTTCTCCACATATTGACACTCATTAAAATCTCTCCATATTGCTTTGTAAAATGGAGTTCCATCAAATTGGTAGTATTCTCCTAGTAATGGCTTGATGGCCTTGGTTGCCTCCATAGCATGATAATGTGGTATACTTGAAAATAGATGATGTAGAACGTGTGTATCTACGATATGATGAAACACCTTATTTAGAACCCCATAGTCTCTATCTACTGTAGCTAGAGCTCCTCTTAGCCAACTCCACTCCGATGAATCATAATGTGGCAATGAAGCATGAGTGTGATGTAGTAAAGTTATTAACACTATGAATCCGTTCACAATTACAAGGGGTACCCCATAGATGCATATAACCCAAGTTAGCCCTTGTGTTAGAGCAACGCGATATAATAAATAAATAATTGCAATTACACCTACATCTGAGATGTAAATTTGTAGCCTTTCACGATCATTGTAAATAGGGCTATATGGATCAAAATGACTTGCAAAGCGATCATAAGGTCTACCGGCTATATTGATGGTATAGTATAAAGGTAAGCCAGCAGTGAGTGTGAATGCAATTAATAATAATCGTCCTAGTGGATTATTCACGTATAATTTGGTGTACCATTTTAGTTTGACTTCAAGTTTGGGCACATGATTTTCATCATGCTCAAGGGAATTAGTATTGGAGTGATGACGACGATGACTATATTTCCATGAGAAGTATGGTGTTAAAAGTGAAGAGTGGAGGATAAAACCAATAGTGTCATTTATCCATTGATAATCACTAAAGGATTGGTGGCCACATTCATGGGCAATGACCCAAAGGGCGGTGCAAACACAACCTTGAACGATCCAGTAAATAGGCCATGCTAGGTAAGAATACGGGGATGGAAGGAGGTGGAAGTAAGTGGTGGCGATGTAGTAGAAGATGAAGGTAAGTATGAGATCGTGAATAAGATAGGAGGAGGAGCGAATGAGAGAGCGTTGAAAGCAATGAGGAGGGATAGCCTTCTTGATATCACCAATTGTAAAAGGGGGCTTTGAACTTGGCACTCTTTCCAGAGGATTTTTCTTTCGTTCATTTTTAGTTGTTGGATTAGACATATTACCACCAGCTCCCATTTTTGCTTAATCCTAAATCTGCAATAATTAAATTAAATTAGCTTCAAATCATCATGGTTGGTAAAAATGGTATTTTGTAAATAAAGATAACTTTTTTGTTATGAAAAGAAAGGAATTAACTAAATTAAATACCTCAAAGTTCAAAAGAGATCTTCTTTTAGCGTTTAATTACCTAAAAGTTGGATATTTCAATCTCTCGCATTCTCTTGGTTTTTATAGATGTAGAAAGCGAGAGCCCAATGGTCTGGCCCTAACCCTTCTATTTTTATTTTATTTTATAAGAGATAGATGCAATATTGCTATATCCGCCTAGTTCTTCTGAATTCAGTATTTTTAATGCAAAACATAAATTTATACGTTAAAGTTCATTTTGTAACAAACTATAAACAATACATCTGAACTTGTAATTTTAATAATACAATAAAGACTTCAGTGCTAAAACCCTTGAAAAATTTGAACCTCTTTAGTATAATTCTTGGACCTTCCTATAACTCATTGGTCTGACTAATTCAAATTCGCTTTGTGTAAGGCCTTTCCAAGGGGAAACGCTTCTTACCATTTATTTAACAAAGCGCTCTTTATCATTATATTATTAATTATACGTATCCATAGCTCAAACTCGAAACCTGAGGAAAAAGTTCTATCCATCATTAAAAAAAAAAAAAAAATGTTCTATCCATCATATGACACCCCTTCGGTGGTTGGTTTGGCCAATACTTTAATTTGTTCAAACGTGGTAGATTTGAAAACGATTTAATATCCTAAAAGTAAACAAAGGTGGGCATAAGATTATATTGGCAGTTTCATGCAGTACATTGCATGTTCGTTGGGTAAATTTTATAAATGAATCATTATTATTAGTCATATTATTTTATAGATGCAGTACGTTTTTTTCTTATGCTTGTAATTAAAGCTTGATTCCTAGTCTTGGTCACACTTGAATAGATCTAAATATTGATTCAAATATTTGATTATGTTGTTTGTAATGCAAGTGTATATATATTCATCAATGTTTTTAAAAGGTTAGATCTTAAATATACTTTTATCGATTAGATTTTGATTCATAAGATAGATATATAGAGGTCGTTGTCAAACTCCCGACACTCCTCGTGCTCAATTTCAGTCAAACATTTCCAATATAATTAATCTATCATTGATTAATTCCTTAAAATAAATCTTAGTCAAAGTGAAAGTGAAAGTTAAATCCCCCAAAAAACACGTTTATTAAGATTACTCATAATTTGTACTTCCTCCGTTCCATTTTTATGTGAGGTAGTTTGACTCGACACAAAGTTTAATAAAGAAAGAAAAACTTTTAAAACTTGTGGTCCAAAATAAATGATAGAAATTTGTATGTTTTATTAAGGGTAAAATAAATATTTTATAGTTAAATTGTTACTTATTATAGAAATATATTATTCCTTTTGGAAATGACTGAAAAGGAAAGTAAGTGACAAGACAGAGGGAGTATTACTTTTCTAATTGGACTGCTCCTAAAAGTCCTTTCTTTTTTGTATTGTATGAATAAAGGGAAAGTTACCTTATTTTTGTCTTCTTAAAAGTACTAAACAATTTGACTATAAAGTGTTCACAATACAACTTAAGATTTCAAAATTAAAATAACCTCTTTTTTTCAACTTTGTCATCCTTAGTTTGTCCCATATAAAATGAACTTTTATTAGATTTTCAAAATTCTCACTTTGTGATAAATTGATTAATTGTCGTTATTTGATTGTTGAGATGATAGTGTTATTAAGTTCACAAGATCAACTTGACCGGCATCCAATTTGATATTCGAGGTTAAGGTTTCGTCCCATAAGGGGAGATGTTGTCAATGATGCCAGACACGAACTATAATCTCATAGACAAGATGTTAACGTTACCCAACATTCTTCCTTATAATACTTGTCTCATGCATCGTGCTGCTCTTGAGAATCGAACTCATGACCTTAACTCTTATACTACTTGTTAGAATCAAACACTTAAAGTGAAATTTTCAAACTCTACCTAAATTTAATGAACCTAAGGCTCTAAATCAATTTTTTCCTATTAATAAGCTAGACTCCCTTCCTGTCCATTATTTATGTTTATGAGCTATAGTACTTACCCCTTAATTAAATTATGGTAAATGAAACTTTAACTTGTTTTAAAAAAAATTCAAATGGCACTTTCGACGTAAAACGTTTTAGTTTCCGTAATCTTACGCAATATCCTTCTCCCAATTTTATAATTGGCACAGTTACTTTTTTGTTTAATCTTTAGTCAATATAGTCGACTACTCAAAAAATGTATTTTTAAGGTATATGTAGTAGCTGCCAACAACATCAAATAATTATTCAAACTTTTAATCTATAAACCACTAGTCACCCATGTGAATTCGATCTAAATTATAAGATATATCAACACATATTCTAGCGAGAATATAAGAACATGTCATGCAATTATTGAAAGATAAATATTTTGTCATGTACGTATGATAATTCACGAGATACACTTGTACCAAGTTGACGTATTTAATTAGTTGATCAATAAATAAGTTTGTGTATATCAAGTTAATAGTTGGGGTTAAGTTTAACCGTATGTCTATATATTTTGAAATTCTGAAACTTACAACAAACTTATTTAGGACAAAGTGGTTTAATACCTACCTAGTACATGTTGATTATAAACAAAAAAAAAAAGAGAAAACCTTCCTAGTATAAGTACTTTAAATTTAGTGGCTATCATTTGGGCCATTACTATATTTTTATTGGATATCCAGTAATGTTTATTAAATTATTATTCATTAATAAATTAGTATTTGGTTGCTATTTGAGTCACCCACTTTAAGTGCACGAATAGTCAAGCACGTGGTCTGAATTTTGTTCAATACTACGTTAACTACTTTATCAAAATTTAGGACTATATAAGTGTACTAATTTATTAAATAACTATATATACCATTGTCTACCAATAGTCAAAATGTGTGAATTAATTAAAAGAAATAACATAGAACAAAAAAAAGATAAAAAGTGAGAATACATTAATTAGTCATAATTGAACGATGAAAAAATTATATGAAAAATAATACATGTCATGTATTTATACTAAATTTAATGAATATATTTTATTTTAAAAGTTAACCATATGTACCTTTGCGAAACATTAAATTGAAATCTCTTATACATGTTCCTAGGGGTGTTCATGGTTTGGTTTGGGTCGGTTATTGGTCAAAACCAAAACCAAACCAACTTAATCGGTTTTAAAATTATCAAAACCAAACCAAACCAAATATAATATACATTCATCGGTTTGGTTGTTTTCGGTTTTGGTTTGGTTTGGTTCGGTTATTCGGTTATTAACCATACATAAAAATAAAAGAAACAATTCATTCAAAATGTGAAAAAAGTGACAACAATCCATTCAAACAAAAAAATAGTTAGAATGACTG
>NW_006239496.1:54834-55624 GCF_000226075.1 Solanum tuberosum | reverse complement strand
TTCGGGGGGGTAATAGGACCTTAGTAAAGGTTAGGTGTGTCTCTGGGATTTCGGGTATAGGCTGGGGGGGTACTTATGCATTTTCCCTTAAAATATGTAATAGTATGTTATTTTAAGGGAAAATGCATAAGTACCCTCCAGCCTATGCCCAAAATTTCTGAGACACACCTAACCTTTACTAAGGTCCTATTACCCCCCTAAACTTATTTTTTAGTTAATTGTTTACCACTTTTTGGCATACGTGGCTGAGTCCGTGATTTCACTTATGTTAAGCGCGTGGGTGCAGCTTTTTGACAGCACTGACCAATAAAAATTGGACATATGTTAAAATAAACTTGGAAAAAATAAATATAAACTCAATTGTCTTCTTCTTTATTATTGTTCTTCACTAGTATACGTACCCGCGCGTTGCGCGGCTATATATTAATTTAGAATTATTTTAATTTAATAAAATATCAAATACTTCAAATATTTTTATATATTGTCCTTTATTACTTTTATGTTGTATTAATAAATTAATATTTTTCATATTAAAAAATTAATATTTAATTTTTTTTCACATGAAATGTAAAATATCATAAGATTAAATGACATGTTAGTATATTTTGAATATTTATTTTTCGAATCCAAAACATTCTTTACATTCTGAAATTTGCGTCAAACTATAATAGAAAAATGATTTAATATAGAGTGGATATAAATAATGTAATAATAATACATGTACTTGCTATATACATTTTCTTATTAATCATTGAAAATAATTAATTAATCAGTTTGTTATATTATTTTT
>NW_006239496.1:49482-54017 GCF_000226075.1 Solanum tuberosum | reverse complement strand
TGTTCTCACCTTGGACATTTTTTCTTTCATAAGTAAATTATAAATAAATTTTGATGAAACATATATAAAATCTTTAAAATTGTTTATGAATATAATATATTATGTATGTATAATAATAAAATTTATGTATATAACTTGTTGGTTCGGTTTGGTTATTTCTTCGATTTTTTTCGAACAAAACCATAACCAAACCAAATACTATCGGTTCTTAACAATCTAAAACCAAATCAAACCAAAACCCAAATTAAATCGGTTCATTTAATCGGTTTGGTTTGGTTTTTCGGTTTGGATCGGTTTTTATCCAAACCATGAACACCCCTACATGTTCCTACTAAAAAAAAAAAAAGAGTATTTAACTTGATGAATTTTGAAAGAAGGGAATTGTATTTTTTACATGTTCGATTCACCCTTCCGAAATTTTTGATAGTAGAACAAAATATTCTGAAATTATGATACGAGGATTAAATAGATAATAATAAAATTATTTAGTAGATATATTTTTATTAATAAATGTTTGATTCCTTATTGGTGGGCGGTGGCAAACCAATTAAGCCAAAATTAAATACACCAACGCAACCTCATCCGACCTTTCCCAAAGTACTCAAACAAAAAATTAGCCAAAACATATATATGAGCGTTGTTCGGATTCGGGGTGCAGGTGTTCGATAGGGGTTAAGATCTAGAGATTGGATCTTTCATGATCTAATTTTTAAGATTCGGGAATATAGATCCATGTATGGATACGGGTGCGGGAATTTGCCTAGATATAATTAAAATATCTAAAAATAGAGTTATCAAAACCTAAATTATAAGATATTATGTGGAGAATCTTGGAAGGAGATTAAAGGACAATGAGTGACATATAAATTTCTTTATAAAGGTATTCCATTTTTTTCAATTTCACCTTAGCTTTTGTATTGATTATAGAAATCATTAAAACTATCATTTTCTCCATCAATTTTGGTCAAAGTACCCAAAATCGATTGACCAATCGGACACATCCCACACCCACATCCGCATCCACGTCGTGTCGACACGGGTGCGGCACATTGTAGAGTCCGAGCAATTACTTCGTATATGAGTGCCACAACATGAATGGGATCTCATCAAACATTTGTTAATCACACACCTGCACAAATTAAGTTATAACTATGATAAATTTGGAATCTTTACAGATATGGACAGTAAAATAATATGCTTGAAATTGCCAGGAAAATGGCTCTTCTGGTGTCACTATCAAAAACAAACATTTTTCTCACTGCTAATCAATAAAAAATTTGTGTTATAGAATATGAATCTTCTGATCTCATTTTCTATTTAATTGGATCATTGAAAAAAATGCATAGTAAAAAACAGATTCTCACTAAAATAGCGAAAAACTTTCTATTTTTTCTTATGAAAACATTTTTATTTTTTCTTTTCTCACCAATTAAATCAAAATATCCTTGAAAATAGACTAAATTTACCAATTAATAAAATTGGAAGTGTGCATGGATTGGTCAAAAGAGGTTGGCTAGTGGGTCCCATGTATAGCCATTATATATACACACAATATTTTCACTAAGTGAGAAACCCCTCATCAGAGTTAAGGCATCTCATCTCTTTCTCTTAAACAAAATTAAAGAGTAAGGCTACAAGAATTGTCTCTTTTGATCTTGGCATTTATTTAGATTAAGCGCTTATCATTATATCAAAAACTATGAACCTTAATATTTTCTTTTCCTTATGAAACATTATTTATGTTTGATTTGCCATGGTTGAATTGTTCTAAGTTCTGTTTAATACATTTCATATTTACTTAATGATTAATTATTTCATATTTACTTTTTATATAGTAAACCAAAATTGATTTGAGGTAAACTTAATTGGTGCAGATTTAAGGATTGAGGAGTACAAATGGGAGCTGGTGGAAATATGTCTACTCCAACAACTAAAAATGAAAAAAAGAAAAGTCATCTCCAAAGAGTTCCATCTTCAAAGCCTCCTTTTACACTTGGCGATGTCAAAAAGGCCATTCCTCCTCACTGCTTCCAACGATCTCTAATTCGCTCCTTCTCTTATCTTATTCAAGATCTCATACTTGTCTCCATCTTCTATTATATTGCCAACACTTACTTCCACCTCCTTCCATCCCCATTAACTTACCTTGCGTGGCCTGCTTATTGGATCGCGCAAGGTTGTGTTTCCACTGGAATATGGGTCATTGGCCATGAATGTGGTCATCATGGCTTTAGTGATTACCAATGGGTAGATGACACTGTTGGCCATATCCTCCACTCTGCCCTTTAACACCCTACTTGCATGGAAGCATAGTCATCGTCGTCACCATGCCAACACAGGTTCCCTTGAGAATGATGAAGTTTACATACCTAGGTTTAAATCCAAACTAAGATGGTACTACAAATACTTGAACAATCCATTAGGACGAGTATTCGTACTTGCCTTCACCCTTACTTTTGCCTGGCCTTTATACTTGATGTTCAATATCTCAGGCAAAAAATATGAACGTTTTACATGTCACTACGATCCAAATAGCCCATTATATTCTAACCGCGAGAGAATGCAAATCTACATTTCAGATGCAGGTGTGATTGCAACTACTTATGTATTATACCGCCTTGCTATGACACAAGGGCTAACTTGGGTTCTATGCATCTATGGAGTGCCTCTCCTAATTGTGAATGGATTTATAGTGCTGATCACTCTTATGCACCACACTCATGCATCATTGCCACATTATGATTCATCGGAGTGGGATTATCTAAGAGGAGCTTTAGCTACGGTAGATAGAGACTATGGTATACTAAATAAGGTGTTCCATAATGTTACAGATACTCATGTTTTGCATCATATATTCTCATACATATCACATTACCATGCAATGGAGGCGACCAATGCGATTAAGCCATTGCTAGGAGATTACTACCAAGTTGATGATACCCCAATTATAAAGGCAATGTGGAGGGATACAAAGGAGTGCATCTATGTGGAAAAAGATGAAGGATCTCAAGGTAGAGGTGTTTATTGGTATAAAAACAAGCTTTAAAAGTAGAATACCAAGAGACCCATTACTTGGAATTGGTTAAATGTTTTAACCTAAGAAGGTGCAAGTATTTGAATAATTGTGTGTTTTTGTTGTATTTTATTGTTAATGTCACTAATATGTATTGTTAAATTCGTCATTATGCAATAAAATAAATAGCTACTTTTGTAGCAATCAATTTGGTATGAAATGAAAAATGGGAAGGAATTGTTAACTAGGCTTATATAGTGTTGACAACTTGACTCTTTGCTAAATATTGGGCAGGTCGAATGATTTGCTACTCATGACAAGGGCATCAATATAGCTAGCCCCAAAATATAATAGAGGATAAATTTAGATACTTATATTTCTTATAGTAGAGTACACAACTCAAGTGTTAGAAAAATACTACTATATATATATATATATATGTTTCACTGGTGAAGAATAAATCTATTTACGACTACTACATACATATGAATCGATTTGATTTACAACTCAAATAATGTATACTAATAATTTTCAACCTGCCCAAATTTAACATGGATAATTAAGCTGCCAACACTAGCTAGTACTATATATGGCTGATGAAATTAAGATGTTAATAGAGTGCAGAGGATCTGTTATTAACATCTCTTCTCTGTTATTCAAATAATCAGAGTGAACTCATGAATAAAGAATTTCCAAATCGAAGACAACATAGAGAACCAGGAATCTTTAATTTATTAATGTAACGATGGACTTAAACAATACAATAGTAGTAACATTTAACCAATTCCAAGTAATGGTATTCTACTTAATTTCAAAGCTTATTTTTATACCAGTAAACACCTTTGCCTTGATGAGAACCTGTATCTTTCTCAACATAGATGCAATCCTTGGTATCCCTCCACATTGCCTTTAAAATTGGGGTATCATCAACTTGATAGTATTCACCAAGCAACGGTTTGATAGCGTTAGTTGCTTCCATTGCATGGTAATGTGATATGTATGAGAATATATGATGCAAAACATGAGTATCTGTAACATTGTGGAACACCTTATTTAGCACACCATAGTCTCTATCTACCGTAGCTAGAGCTCCTCTTAGATAATCCCACTCCGATGAATCATAATGTGGCAATGAAGCGTGAGTGTGGTGCATAAGAGTGATCAACACTATAAAGCCATTCACAATGAGAAGGGGCACTCCATAGATGCATACAAGCCAAGTTACCCCTTGTGTCAAAGCAACGCGATACAACACATAAGTTGTTGCAAGAATACCTGCATCTGAGATGTAGATTTGTAGCCTTTCACGGTCAATATATATTGGGCTATATGGATCATAGTGACATGCAAAACGATCATATTTTTTGCCGGAGATATTGAACACCAAGTATAAAGGCCAAGCAAAAGTGAGGGTGAAGGCAAGTACGAATACTCGTCCTAATGGATTGTTCAAGTATTTGTAGTACCATCTTAGTTTGGATTTGAACCTAGGTATGTAAACTTCATCATTCTCAAGGGAACC
>NW_006239496.1:28386-46609 GCF_000226075.1 Solanum tuberosum | reverse complement strand
TTGATTATATATATCATATATATATATATATATATATATATAACATTAATTATGTTATTGTCGCTGAATAATTACCACAAAATCTTTTATTTATCGCAATGAATGTGCTTCTTTGCCCTGATCCCGAAGACAGGAACTTTTAATTCTCTATTAATACATATATAATATTGTAAAGAGGTCACGAAAAATTGAGCATTATATTTGTCGCAACTTATAAAGTTGCCGCAAATACCTTTTGTGGCAACTGCTTAACTTGCCACGAAAACTTAACTTTTAGCGACGATTAATAGTCACCATAGAAAGTTGTCACAAAAATTCTAAGACTCAAGCAGCAAGGAATACTCTATAGAAATGTTGAATAAAGCACGGTATGCTTGTGAGTTACTTTCTGTGTCCAAATTTATGTGACCGATAATCAAATAGACTAATATTTGAAGTTAAATTACATTATGGACAGGAAAATAATATGCATGTGAAGCTGCCAAGTAACTGGCTCTTTTGTTATGATCTACATTTGCCATTGATAAACTAATAAAATTGGCAAATGTGCATGGATTTGTCAAAATAGGATGGCTAGTGGGTCCCACATATTACCATTATATACACACAATATTTTCACAAAGGGAGAAACCACTCATCTTTTCCTCTTTTTCTTAAAGAACAGAGTAAGGCTAAAAGAATATCACTTTTGATCTTCGCTTTAATACCAGTTGTTAGGATTAAACGGTTATTATCATATCAAAAACTATGAACTTAAACGTTTTCTTTTACTAAAGAAACATTTATGTTTGATTTGCCATAATTGAATTGTTTTTCTGTTTGATACATTAATTATTTCATATTTACTTTTTATATAGTAAACCAAAATTGATTTGAGGTAAACTTAATTGGTGCAGATTTAAGGATTGAGGAGTACAAATGGGAGCTGGTGGAAATATGTCTACTCCAACAACTAAAAATGAACAAAAGAAAAATCATCTCCAAAGAGTTCCATCTTCAAAGCCCCCTTTTACACTTGGCGATGTCAAGAAGGCTATTCCTCCTCACTGCTTCCAACGTTCTCTAATTCGCTCCTTCTCTTATCTTATTCAAGATCTCATACTTGTTTCCATCTTCTATTATATTGCCAACACTTACTTCCACCTCCTTCCATCCCCATTAACTTACCTTGCGTGGCCTGCTTATTGGATCGCGCAAGGTTGTGTTTCCACTGGAATATGGGTCATTGGCCATGAATGTGGTCATCATGGCTTTAGTGATTACCAATGGGTAGATGACACTGTTGGTCTTATCTTCCACTCTGCACTTTTAACACCATACTTTGCATGGAAGCATAGTCATCGTCGTCACCATGCCAACACAGGTTCCCTTGAGAATGATGAAGTTTACATACCTAGGTTTAAATCCAAACTAAGATGGTACTACAAATACTTGAACAATCCATTAGGACGAGTATTCGTACTTGCCTTCACCCTTACTTTTGCCTGGCCTTTATACTTGATGTTCAATATCTCAGGCAAAAAATATGAACGTTTTACATGTCACTACGATCCAAATAGCCCATTATATTCTAACCGCGAGAGAATGCAAATCTACATTTCAGATGCAGGTGTGATTGCAACAACTTATGTATTATACCGCCTTGCTATGACACAAGGGCTAACTTGGGTTCTATGCATCTATGGAGTGCCTCTCCTAATTGTGAATGGATTTATAGTGCTGATCACTCTTATGCACCACACTCATGCATCATTGCCACATTATGATTCATCGGAGTGGGATTATCTAAGAGGAGCTTTAGCTACGGTAGATAGAGACTATGGTATACTAAATAAGGTGTTCCATAATGTTACAGATACTCATGTTTTGCATCATATATTCTCATACATATCACATTACCATGCAATGGAGGCGACCAACGCTATTAAACCATTGCTAGGAGATTACTACCAAGTTGATGATACCCCAATTATAAAGGCAATGTGGAGGGATACAAAGGAGTGCATCTATGTGGAAAAAGATGAAGGATCTCAAGGTAGAGGTGTTTATTGGTATAAAAACAAGCTTTAAAAGTAGAATACCAAGAGACCCATTACTTGGAATTGGTTAAATGTTTTAACCTAAGAAGGTGCAAGTATTTGAATAATTGTGTGTTTTTGTTGTATTTTATTGTTAAATGTTGGTTTTAGTTGTTACTATTGTATTGTTAAATCCGTCATTATGCAATAAAATAAATATCTACTTATATGTAACAATCATTTTGGTGTGAATGAGTACTAATACTTTCTATTATGAAAATAATTGCTGGTTGAAATTAATTATATAATTTAAAAAAAACACACAAATTTCCGATGATTTCGAGGGAGAGTCAGAAATCTCATATTTCTGACCATGCATGCAAATCCAGTAGTAGGCTACGTCATAAGTGTACTAATTACTTCTTAAATATAATTACTTATATCTATAGTACTTAGTCAAAATGTGTGGGTTCATTAAAATATTATAAATTAAGTTGTAATTAGAACAAATCCATATTGACGTATTTCATGATTTATTATTAAGAAAATTCAGCCACATGATTGTACTATTTTCATTTAAAATGATCACAGTCATATTTTTAACGAACTCTAATAAAAAAAATTATTGTGTTAATTACTTCTTCATATTATGAGTCATCTTAACTAGTGAAAATTTTAACTCACATACTCAATTCATCGAAGATTTTATATATATATATATGGCCGCTTTTTTTTTATTTAAGGTCCAAAACAAAATTATCAAACTACATCTTATAACTGAATTTAAATATATGGCCGCTTTTGTTTACTACTAGCGTATACTAATTTATTTTCAGATCTACATCTACTATTTTTAACGAATAAATTTGGCTAGCTAAGTCAACCACTAAAAGGTTGTAATGGGGTGAACGGAATATTTTCGCACTTAATCAAAGGTCTCAGTCAAATAAATTTGACTATATTCATTTCTTAATAGAAAACACTTTCATGTTAAATAAATAACGAACCCTGCACCGCAAGAATCTGGACTAGTCAAACCAATAATTAAGTTCGGAATACCATATGGTTATTCCTTTTTAAAAAAGAGTTGGCAAGACCTCTTGTTCTCTATTTTTTCTATAAAGAAGTGAGAACTCTCTAGCTTTTAGATAAGGCTAAAAGAAGGTATCTTTTAAACTTCTCTATTTTTACCAAAAGTATTTCTTTCTTGTTCTATTTACAAATTAATTATTTTTTGCAGATTTTGACAAAACTCTCAGCGGATTCTTCGCGTGCCGATAGAATTGAAGAACAAAAAACATGGGAGGCGGTGGCAATATGTCTACTCCAACAACTAAGATTGAACAAAAGAAAAATCCTCTCGAAAGAGTACCAATTTCAAATCCCCCTTTTACAATTGGTGATATAAAGAAGGTCATCCCTCCTCACTGTTTTCAACCATCACTCGTTCGCTCCTTCTCCTATCTTGTTCAAGATCTCATGCTTGTCTCCATCTCTTATTATATTGCCTCCACTTACTTCCACATCCTTCCATCCATGCTAGCATGGCCTATTTACTGGATCGTTGTAGGTTGTGTTTGCACCGGAATATGGTTCATTGCCCATGAATGTAGCCACAATGCCTTCAGTAAATACAAATGGATAAATGACACTATCGGTTTTATCCTCCACTCTGCACTTTTAACACCATACTTTTCATGGAAATATAGTCATCGTCGTCACCACTCCAACACTAATTCCCTTGAGTATGACGAAAATCATGTACCCAAGGTTAAAACCAAACTAAGATGGTACACCAAATTATACGTGAATAATCCACTAGGACGATTATTCATACTTGCCTTCACTCTCACTATTGGCTTACCTTTGTACTATGCCATCAATGTAACCGGTAGACCTTATGATCGTTTTACAAGTCATTATTATCCATATAGCCCTATTTACAATGATCGTGAGAGACTACAAATTTACATCTCAGATGTAGGTGTGGTTGCAACTTTTTATGTATTGTATCGCGTTGCTCTAACACAAGGACTAACATGGGTGATATGCATCTATGGGGTGCCCCTCCTAATTGTGAATGGCTTTGTAGTGTTAATAACTTTGTTACACCACACTCACCCTTCATTGCCACATTATGATTCATCAGAGTGGAATTGGCTAAGAGGAGCTCTAGCTACGGTAGATAGAGACTATGGTGTGTTAAATAAGGTGTTCCATAATATAACAGATACACATGTTTTGCATCATTTATTCTCAAACATACCACATTATCATGCAATGGAGGCAACTAAAGCTATGAGGCCATTACTTGGAGAATACTACCAATTTGATGGAACTCCATTTTACAAAGCAATATGGAGGGATTTCGAGTGCATTTACGTCGAGAAAGATGAATCATCTCTGGACAAGGGTATTTTTTGGTATAAAAATAACTTCTGACCTAAGTACGTACGTTGTATTGTATTGTACGTGGTAATAAGTATTTTCGATTGTATACGTTTTCATAATTAAAATAATGTATTTGTATTGTTACGTCTTTTATGGAAATACATTGTCAAGAATCGCAACATCTACAAGTACTAGTAAAGTTTTAAGTTTCACTAAATTTCTCTTTTGTTATAGTAAATTATGAATATAGCAGTATTTAAATATAATGTAGAAGTATTTCATCAGACAACTTGGATAAAAGTTTTAACAATGACAAAACAGGCCATAACTTTATGAGGACACTTTCATAATTCTAACGTTTAATTACTTGGGGTCTTTTCATTTATAATATATGTAGTATGATTATGTTAAAAAATTGGGAGGATAAAGATGAATGTGGATGGATCGAAATGAATTGAGTCGTGAATTATTGACTTGCTCATAAGTAAAAGTTACTTACAATAAAATTGAACAAAATACAGGTCATAACCTAATCTATCCTACTCTTACTAAATAGGACTTTTTTTATTATAATTTTTAATGAGGAACTTTCACAAATAGCCATTATAATAAACTTAATTATACTTCATAGCTATAGTTTGCATATTTACGGGTTGTAGCTATAGTTTAAGCTGCCTCATTTGTATAATTCGCGAATTTGTATAATTCGCAGGTTTGTATAATTCGCAGGTACATTTGTATAATTCAGTTATTTTTGTATAAACTCGAAATAACGAAGAAGTGCAAATAGTTATACAAATTATATTATACAAATTCTGAATTATACAAAAGTTATACAAATTATATTATACAAATTCTGAATTATACAAAAGTTATACAAATTATATTATACAAATTCTGAATTATACAAAAGTTATACAAATTATATTATACAAATTCTGAATTATACAAAAGTTATACAAATTATATTATACAAATTCTGAATTATACAAAAGTTATACAAATTATATTATACAAATTCTGAATTATACAAAAGTTATACAAATTATATTATACAAATTCTGAATTATACAAAAGTTATACAAATTATATTATACAAATTCTGAATTATACAAAAGTTATACAAATTATATTATACAAATTCTGAATTATACAAAAGTTATACAAATTATATTATACAAATTCTGAATTATACAAAAGTTATACAAATTATATTATACAAATTCTGAATTATACAAAAGTTATACAAATTATATTATACAAATTCTGAATTATACAAAAGTTATACAAATTATATTATACAAATTCTGAATTATACAAAAGTTATACAAATTATATTATACAAATTCTGAATTATACAAAAGTTATACAAATTATATTATACAAATTCTGAATTATACAAATGCGCGAATTATACAAAACTAAAAAACTGAGCTGTGTAATTATAGCTAAAAGTAAGTTGTGAATTATAATTAAGGTAAACTATTGTTATATTAAGTAATTAACTAGTATATATTTGCTTATACGCGTAATTTTCCCTTTTTTATACTATATGAAATTATTAAATATATTTTATTATTATGCATAGATCTAATTGGAATCTAAAGGTCGCAATCATTAGGGGTCCAGACACCGACCATGGAAACAACAACGTGACTGTCTGGGGTTTATTAAATATTGCTAATAATTATTTACATAATAAAACAAACATTCTAATGGATAAAGTTTTAATAATGATGAAACATGAAACTGGAATCTAATACTAGGAAGAAAAAACATTCACCGACAATACTAAGAATATATATAAATTCTGTCCCCAGATGAATAAAATGACAAAGGCTATATGTATAGTTATTTCTCCTAATCCTATTACTTGTATCAATAATTGTATATGGTCATGATCCAAATTAAATGATTGAAATTACCTACCAGTATTTAGTACGTATTTACTAATGATTTGGCTTATTTTATTCATTCAATAGTTGCACATCTTCACAAACTAACCATGTGATAGTTATTTAAGAAAAATAGCAAAACAGATTTGACTAATGGCCTCATTACTAAGAAAAAGATACAACAAAGTTATTTAATTAATACATATCGTCGATTACAGATCTAGAGAGGTGCTTGTATTTTTGTATATTGGACTAGTTACATGGAATGGTCCAAATACACACACAATTTATAGTGCATCAAGTAGTCAATTAAGCACACGGCCTCTTAATTTTTTGTTCAATACTACGTTAACAATTTTGTCTAAATTAAATCTAGTGTACTAATAATTACTTCTTAAATAATTCTATCCCTTGTGTATAGTTGGTTTATTTATAAAATGTGTGAATTAATAATTATAGGATTATAAATCAAGTTGTAATTAGAACAAATTATTGATGTATTTCAAGATCTATAATTAGAAAAATTCAACCACATGATTGTATTTAAACTAATTACAATAATCACAACTAGTAATATTAAATTGTGTGTTTACTTTTTAATATTTTGAACTGTTATGAAAATTTTGATTCCATCACTGTAATACTGCATAATATAATTTGATACAAGTTGTTCTTAAGGATTTACGGTTCACGAGGTACGATAGTGCTAATTAGGCTGGCCAACTTAGATTCTTGAACTCTGCATGTATAACTCTCTCACTATTGCATTATTTCAGCATAATAATTAAATTGAACAATGGAGCCATGGAAAGACCTGACTGGGAAAGTAGTGATGGTGACAGGGGCTTCCTCGGGAATCGGGGTAGAGTTCTGTCTCGACTTGACGAAAGCCGGTTGCAGGATCATTGCTGCAGCCCGTCGTGTTGACAGGCTGACAAATCTCTGCAACCAGATTAATTCAGAGGGCCCGGCCCGGCGTGCATTCGCCCTCGAGCTTGATGTCATGGCTAATGGTGCCACTATTGAGGCCGCGGTCAAAATTGCTTGGGACGCCTTTGGACGTATCGATGTCTTGGTTAACAATGCCGGTGTTAGAGGTAATATAATTGAACATAGCATTGCTAACTAACGTACATATATGTTGATTTATAGTATGAAATTCTGTTTCCGCTACTGATAATAGAAAATCGGCTAATTTATATAGGTAGTGTGAGCTCTTCACTGAAATTGTCAGAGGAGGAGTGGGAACATACCTTTAGGACAAATCTAAGAGGGGCATGGTTAGTGTCAAAATATGTTTGTAGACATATGCGCGATGCTAAACAAGGTGGAGGATCTGTTATTAATATAACTTCAATAGCTGCTCTAAATCGAGTAATAACACCAGGGACTCTTGCTTACGCTTCTTCAAAGATGGCTCTTGACATGGTCACTAAGGTACGTTAATTAATTTCTATAGACTTAAAGATGAATGTACGTTGAGATGACTTGTTATTAGCTCTCTTCCACATAGATATTTCACTATGCGTGTTGAGTCAGTATTTTGAGTTTATAGATTATGATAAATCTACTTGATCATGATTGAATTGCAGATAATGGCTCTTGAATTAGGAGTAGACAAGATCAGAGTGAACTCAATATCACCAGGAATATTCAAATCTGAGATAACAGAGAGCCTTTTTCAACAAAAATGGTTACATAAATTTCTTTATAAAACCCTTCCTCAGAGATATATTGGAACGACAGATCCAGCTTTAACATCAGTAATTCGATATTTGATTCATGATTCTTCTGAATATGTAACGGGCAATATCTTCATTGTCGATGGTGGAGGTACCTTACCAGGTGTTCCCATTTTCTCATCATTGTAAAAGATGAAGTAATAATTTTGTACTTTACAAACCACGTCAATAAGGTGAAAGTTCAAATAGTCAATCAACTGAACTAGTAAGATTTTCTTGTTTTTCTCATTGTATTAGTCGTATTATTGTTCAATTCTCCAAGTGAACGAAATGTATGTCAAATTTTATTTTATTTTATTTTCTTATCAATTTTTCCTTGTTAGCAGGGGTATTATATATTATGTCAATGGTTTATTTTGAGAACAGCAAGAGTATATCAGTAAAAAAAAATTGAGAACAGCAAGAGTATATATCAAATGATTTTTGTACATAAAATGTCACTATATAAGACACTTTATAAGCTAAAAATTTGGATATGCTTTGTGAGTGGTTTAATTTGCAAGCATTCATCACGTAGGTAAATAAGTTAATTACATTAAATATATTATATGAAATTAGTTTATGCATAATATACATCAATAGAAATTTAAACTTGATCTCAATTGGTAGGTAAGGTCTTTAATTTTAAGAGTGTATATGTAGTCATCAACTCAACGTGTATCAACCGAACACTTCAACTTGTTCTCACTATGACTCATGAACATCCGACACCAACATGACGCATAAATAACATTTTTTTCTCAAGAAATCTCTTAATATATGAAAGAGTGAAAAAGTGTTTTCGATCTTAACGCACATATTTAATTTATTCGGAGCTATTAGAGTGGGATCCAATTTTGGGGAATATGAATCGAAGCAATAACAAGAATATTTCTAGTAGAACATCTTTCACAATCCCTGGAGAGATGGTCACTAATAAACCGAGGGATAAGTCATTCGACCCATTCACATCCAGATCATGAATGTTTAGAATCCATATTATGCAAGGACAAATTGCTTTTGCTAATTCGAATTGAAAGGTGATATAAAATCAATCTATTTTCGACATCATATTTTGGAAGTGTACTTTATAAATGATCATTTGAATTTGTAAGTTAGAGTGTTCTACTAATACAGTGGGAACAAGTTGAGTTTATCTAAATGTACACTCTCAAAATTAAAGTATTTACTTGTTAGCTGAGGTAAAATTCGAAGGTATGTTTACCTATTATAATTTAAATAGTAAACTATATAAACGATGAGTACCTAAAGCAAATTGCAAATTGTTTAAGGAGTATTTTTTTTTTCTTCTACATGATACCTAATATTTTAATAATACATGTACTATTGCTTATATATTTTTTTGTTATTATTTCGAATCTGTACTAGGGAATAAAATAGCAAGCAAATACTATTTTATTAAGGTATAAATTTAATATCAATCCTATATTTAACTATAGTACACCATACCAAATGACCCTAATTATATATTCAAAAGTACAAGGTAGGTATTAACTATTGCAACTAGACAATGAGGAACTAATCTTTTGATTCATAAGAGAAAATGATCAAATGAGCCATCAATCTATTATTGAATTTTCAACTACGCACTTACAATTCACGGAGGTTTTATTACCCCTCTAAACTATTTAAAAATGAAATTATTATCTTCTTAAAAAGTCACAATCATATTTATGTTGATTAGTGAAATCCATGCGTTTGACACATGTAATTTTTTGTTTTTTTTATTCTGTTACCTTTTTGACTGACATTTCTTTCCTTTTTTCTTTCCTTTCTTTTCTTCCTTTTTCTTTAAATCCTTGAACACATCAATGCCATTTTTTCTTTTTTTTTCTTCCCTTTTTAAAATTCTTTTTTTATTAAATCTAAAATTATTATTAAATTTATGGTCATGGAATAGGTGCATAAATGATAAAATTTAATGTCAATTTAATTGACCTAAAAAATAAATTGTCCGTCACAATCTTTTCCAATGAGGAAATTTTGAGATTTTTTATTTTATTTTAGAGATTTCCATCATTATTAAGTTGTTTGAATGGATTTTGTTACCTAAAAATTTGTTACAATAGCTTCAAAATGATATTTCAATGTAGTTTTAATGACTATTAGTTGATTTTGAAAATGGGTGTAAAGTAATTTATTTAATAGTTTTTTATTGTGGAGAGTGGGAAGGAGATTTCTATCTATGATTTGTGGTGATGATTTCTAGATGGTGATGGTGAAATTTGATGGCTGACATGAATGCTCTACTAAGTTGCTAAAAAGAAGAAAAATAAATTAGAGATGAGATAGTTGTCTTGGATGAAATCTATCCAAGCTTTTTGTGTTATTTCCATGGCAGATCTATGATAATGAGAGTAATATAGTTGGCAATTTCGTAGGAGTTTCAAGTTTGGTGTGATTGAGGTTGGCTTCAACTATGTACCTCGATTTTTTGGCATTAATGCGGTGGCGTCGGACCGTCGCTTGGAGCTCTGAGGAAGAAAGGAGCTTAGTTTACAAATTGTTCTGTAGCTTTTTTTTTATTATTTATTTTGTTTGTTTTGATTTTTCAATTACTTTGGGTGTTTTAATTTGACTTCTTTTTTAAAATTAAAAAAAAAAAAAAAAACAGAGAAAACAAATTAAGGGGAAGAAAATGAAAAAAATATTAAAAATAAAGTTTTAATATCTATTTTTGGTCTTCACTCTTTGAGAGAGTGAAATACACTCACTTTGCCACGTAGGCATTTAGGGAGGTAATAATTTCAATTTTAAATAGTTCAGTGGGTAATAGGACCCCCGTAAAGTATAAGTGTGTAGTTGGGAATTCGGTAATAGGTTGGGGGCTCATTTAGCCATTTTCTCGATTCATAACTAAAGTTTGATACTTGAAGTTCTTTATTGATCAACTGGACACTTTAACTTGACATAATTATATCTCGTGAATTTCTCACGTTGACGTGATCAGATATTTTTCTTTTAATAATTGTCGGCCTAGACAGTTAAACAATGAAGTAGTTGTGCAATATAGATTTGTTCAAATCACAACTTGATTTATAATCTTTTAATTTACCCACACATTTTGACTAAGTACTATAGATAGACAAGGATATAATTATTTTAGAAGTAATTTGTACATTTATGTAGTTCTAGTTTGGACTAAATTGTTAACGTTGTATTGAACGAAATTATAATCTTTTAATTTACCCACACATTTTGACTAAGTACTATAGATAGACAAGGATATAATTATTTTAGAAGTAATTTGTACATTTATGTAGTTCTAGTTTGGACTAAATTGTTAACGTTGTATTGAACGAAATTATAATCTTTTAATTTACCCACACATTTTGACTAAGTACTATAGATAGACAAGGATATAATTATTTTAGAAGTAATTTGTACATTTATGTAGTTCTAGTTTGAACTAAATTGTTAACGTTGTATTGAACGAAATTCAGAGGCCATGTGCTTAATATATATAGTTGACTACTTCATGCACTATTAATTAAAAATTGAATTATTTGACTCTGATACGTAGAAAATACACCTTCATGCAATTATATGTAGCTCAGTATTGATTGATTATCTGAAACTTCACCTTATCAAGAAGAATTGAATTCTCCATCTTATAATCTCCTCCGATCCTACCTGATATGTATAAGCACCATCTCATAAAAGTAAAAAAGACATTAGGAAAGTAAAGAGATAAAGAGGTTGCCAAGGTTATTAAAGTCTAATAAAATAAGCCTATGGATTCAAATGTCAATAAAAGGTGAGGAATAAAGACAGAATAAGGTTCATAAAGTGATAAACATTCCTTCATTAATTATTAATTAGAGATCTCTAGTTTGAGTCCCTTTGAGTACAAAGTTATCTTTATTTGAGAACATTTTACATTCGATATCACTTTCCGGTGCAAAACGTTTGTTGGTTGAGTCGATGGCATGCTCTTTAAGCTGATATCCACCTCATCTTTTTTCTTGTTGGTTATAGTCGATGTCCCTCTCCATGTACTTATTTTCTTCTTTAATATACGAGGTTGTGCCGTTTCAAAGCCTCCATAGTGGACTGTTGATTGAAAAAAGAAAAATTATGTCCCACTCAAGACTAATCAACAGTTTCTAATAAACGTTTATTTTTATTTATCCATTATATTATAAAATAAAATATCAAATTGGTACTTATCCAGTTTGAAAAATATTTCAAAAATAATTTATCATGACTTAGTTCCTAATTGATTTTTATTGATTACAATTATAAGTTTTCAACAAATTAAATTTATTATATTCAAAAGGTGATATAATTAAATGATCATTGTATTTATTATTTCTTAAGAATATTAAGTATTTTCCAACAGGATGACGATCAAGTAGATCTTGTTCACTTAATAGAACTATCATCTCAACAATCAATAATGACAATAATATCATTATGATTAATATATGTATTATATACTTCCTCCGTCTCATATTAGTTATATATCCATGTTAATATAAATAAAATAGTGATTACTTGGATTTATAGTCACACGTTTGTTATCGAGAGGAATTTGTTCAAGGATCTCAAATTACAAACTTGGGCTATTCCAAAGTTTCGCAAACAAGTAATAATCTATATCGTATTCAAGATTGATTAATTGTTTTGCCTATTAATATGGATCTGTTATCATTTATCATGATTCTTGATTTTTTTTTACAGTACTTTAGTCAATGGCAAAGAAAGAGTATTAATAATTTGATCAAGGAAGCCATCATGGAAGCAGATCAGAAAGGCGTAAAGGTTTTGAGCCTTGGACTCTTAAATCAGGCAAGTAAACTTATACTCTGTTTGCATTGTCCCTCTTTATGTGAGAGGATTCGGAGTTCAAAGGTCAAACTATCTAGTTTTCAATGTAAATTCAGATATAGAATCTTCAATATTTTTAAAGATCTAATGAGTTGATACTTATACAAATGGAACTTACGTTATAGGAAGAGAAGTTGAATAAAAATGGTGAAATTTACATAAGGAAGCATCCTGAGCTGAAAGTTAACGTGGTAGATGGAAGTAGCCTAGTTGTTGCTGTGGTTCTCAACTCCATTCCTAAAGGAACTTCCCAAGTGGTACTACAAGCTCGTCGTTTGTCCAAAGTTGCTAACACTATTGCCCTCGCCTTGTGTCAACGAGGAATTCAGGTATTAATAATCTTCTTACACTATCCTAGCTCCTTGACTTTGGTTTTCCTTTAATCTCTCCAATCCATCATAAAATTTGTATACATATATAGGTTGTCACGTTAGACGAAGAAGAGTACAAGAGACTTAAAGCAAGGCTTACACCAGAGGCTGCAGCTAATTTGGTCTTGTCGAAAAGTACTTGTGTTTCAAAGGTAGTACTATAACATATAATCTTGTGATAATTCAAGAATTAGGAAGTTGTTGATTGAACTTAAAGCAAGGTTTACCCCCGAGGCTGCAGCTAATTTGGTCTTGTCGAAAAGTACTTGTGTTTCAAAGGTAGTACTATAACATATAATCGTGATATAATTCAAGAATTAGGAAGTAATTGATTGATTTTGACGCGATATATTGCAGACATGGCTAGTAGATGATGGATTGTGTGAAGATGAGCAATTGAAAGCACCAAAAGGAACATTATTTATTCCTTATTCACCATTTCCACTAAAGAAAGTTCGTGAGGATTGCTTCTACTTCAGCACACCAGCCATGATTTGTCCAAAACATCTTCAAAATGTAGACTCTTGTGAGGTCAGAAAAGATTATTTAATATCCTCATAGTAAATTTTTTCTGTTTAAGTTTTGATTATTTATTGACGATTGATTTTGTCTTGTAATTCAAGAACTGGCTGCCAAGAAGAGTGATGAGTGCATCGAGAATAGCTGGAATTTTGCACGCGTCTGAGGGTTGGAACGAGCACGAGTGTGGTGACATGATGTTTGATGTTGACAAAGTATGGAAAGCTAGTCTTGATCATGGTTTTTCACCATTTACCATGTCTTCTGCTATTGAAGCCAAGATCTAGAAATGCAAATTTTTATTTTGTAAGATTATATGTTAGATCATTGGTAACTTATAAGCTTGTAATAATGGTTAATAACATATTGAAGTATCATGTTTTTTGCGAGTTCCCTACCAACTATTTATCAAAACATGTCTTGAAGCTCAGTGGCCTTCTTTATTAATACTATAGTTCCCTTTGTTGGTTCAAATCAAACAGAGAGACAAAGCTTTTTTTGTTAAATAATTGACAGAAATTAACTTTTGATAAATTTAAAAGACCAAAATTACTTAAAGCACATTTAAAGGGACTATTTTGTAGCTAAACACAAACATAATGATCCATTTTTCCTATTTCCTCAAAAATCGACAATAATCCTCTCCTCCGTTCACCGGAAAGGAATCTGAGTTCATGGGTCGGGTCGGATTGTTACGGCCAAGCAAATAATGTATATGGAGCACAGCCATTTCTCTGTTTCTGTAAAGAAGAGAGAGCTTTCTGCTTAAAGGCTAAAAAGGAGGTCTTTTTTTGAATCTAAGGTATTTCATTTTCCGTTGCATTGTTGTTTTTAATTAGCTGAAAATTGAATTCCAATAGGCTCGAACACGAAACTTCTGATTAAGAATAAAAGAGTATTTATCACTTTACCACCATCGTTATGGGTATATTATCACTTAATTATTAAGTGTTGGGATGAAAAGCTCACAGACACTACAGTTTGTGTCATCAAATATGCTTAAATTACCAGCCTTGTGTAATGCTCATGTACTGAAGAGTTTGCATTTGCTAGTAATACAGATTCCAGAGTAATGCACAAAAGTTGTTTGCTTTATGGTTGGTGAAGCATTTTGGAACAGGATTCTACTTATCAAACAAAGACATCAGCTTTTGGTTTTTTATATAAGGGGATTCAGAATATAAAGAAGAAAAACATCTAAAGAAGCCAAGGGGATTATACGTAAAAAGTTAATTTTGATCTTGTATATATAGTAATAGTATAATTTTCTCAGGAAAGGGGTTCAAATGAACCCCGTTCAGGTACCCTATGTCTCTCACAACCTGTTCCTTTTGCCCAGTGGTTTTGTGAGTTATTTCTATTATACTCTGCAAAAGAAAGGATTTGCTCTTTCTTACTCCCCATGATCAACCTTTTGTGTGTGAAAGAAACTATTAGTATATGGAGTATTACTTAAGTTAAAAACATACAGAGAGAAGTGTGCACAGGTGACACATTAGTTATATGCTTATTGAGGGTAAAAAAGTACGGGTGGATGGACCAACTATGTGGTTGTTAGAAAAAGCGGGATGAGGGGGAAAACTACTAGCGACTATATTTACAAAAAGCGGAATGAGGGGAAAACTACTAGTGACTGTACTCCCCATGGTCATTAGTTGTTTCTTGCTCGCTTCATCGATGGATCTTATCATTGATCGAACAAAAGTGGTTATCAATTGGTAGAAATATTCAAACGTCCTTCTATTTCTCAAGTATTCTTTCATCTTCGCTAACAAATATGGATTGAACTTAATTATTACGAATAGTTGTTGTTAAGACTTTCTATGTGTAGATTGGAACTTGTGAGTGTGATGTGGACGTTAGAGGCGCTTGACATACATTTTGAGCTAAGGTAAGTTAAGATGAAACCTCTAAATATGTTTTTTTTTCAACCAAAAACATACTTCTAAGGTGTTTGATACATAGTTTAGCCGATTTTATGATTAAGTGCTTGTGGGACAGAGCAAGTTCTTAATTCATCATGTCTAAAAGTAATTCACTTTGAAAAAGTTAGATTTGCCTAAACTACGATTTGATGATTTTAAGCCTTGTTGATTCTTATTATGTTGACTGGCGTGTTTAGTTGGCTTGATTGTCTTCTTCAGTTGTGAGTATATGTCTGAGTCATCTGATGCTTATTTGATTGTGATATAACCATTTGCACAGCGGCCTCAATGGTAACATCAGGCTCGAGGGTGTATGCATACTGGGGGCCCCCCTCTGAATTAATGTGGTTGCAGAGAGATTTCAGCCTGTCAACATGACGAGCGGCAGCAGTGATGCTGCAACCGGTTTTCGCCAAGTCGAGACACAATTCTTGCCAGATTCCTGATGACACCCATCACCATCACTATTTCTCCACTCAAGTCTTTCCATGGCTCCATTTTACCGAGGTATATATCCAGCTAATAATGTAAGGGTGCAGAGAGTTATATAGAAAATAAAAGTATTTTATAACATTGTGTTCGAAGATATTGAGAGCCAGTTATTGTTTTATGCAAAGAGGTAAGTAGTGTACCCATTAGTACCAGATCTATGTTCTTTTCTTCACGGTACCACAATAGATTTATGTTGGCCAACCTAAGTAAAACTTTTGTCAAAATACTTTAAGGAAGACCATGCATTTAACATAAATTGATTAAGGCAACAATAAATGAAAACACCATCCTAGGGGTGGGAGGAGAAGAAAATTTATCATCTTGAGAATCAAAGTGGAACAGATGGTGTATGCTTTACCATTTATATACTCTACTTGTTCGGATTGGCTGGTGAGTGAGTGCTATTAGAAAACGTGTTACTAGAGCCTATTTAATAGCTGAAGGTCTAATGGATCTAGAACTAGGCCGGCCAACATAATAAATATAAGTAACAAGGACATTAGGAAAGTTAAAGAGATAAAAAGGTTGCTAAGGTTATTAAAGTTAATAAAATAAGCCTATGGATTCAAATGTCAATAAAAAGTGAGGAATAAAGACAATGATCGACAGAATAATTAGGTCTATCTCCTTCATTTTTAATTAGAGATCTCGAATTTAAGTCTCTCTAAATATGAAATTATCTTTGTTTGGGAGCATTTTATCTTAATATTGTGAAACTTTTCGATGCGAATCTAGACAAAAAAAAAATCTGTTGAGTTAGTGTTTTTTACTTGTTTAGAGGCTATAGTCGATGTCCTTCTCCATGTACTTATTTTCTTCTTTAATATACGAGGTTAGGTTGGGTTAAAGTCAATCCCCCCCACACACCAAGAAGCCACCATAGTGGACTGTTGATTGAAAAAAGAAAAACTATGTCCCACTCAAGTCTAATTAAATTAAAAATACAATTTCTAATGGAAGAATTGCATGGCTATTGAATATAAGGATTTGTCATTATGCATATAGTACCTTTTGAGATAAACGTTTATTTTTATTTATCCACTATAATATAAAATAAATATCAAATTAGTACTTATTCAGTTTGAAAAATATTTCAAAAATAATTTATCACTATTTAGTTCCTAATTGATTTTTATTGATTATAATTATATATATATTTAAAATAAATTAATTATATTCAAAAGGTGATATAATTAAAAGATCGTTGTATTTATTATTTTCCAACAGAATGACGATCAAGTTGATCTTGTTCACTTAATAGAACTATCATCTCAACAATATCAATAATGACAATAATATCATTATGATTAATATATGTATTGTATATCTCATATTAGTTATATATCCATGTTAATATAAATAATTATTCCAAATTACTTGTTAATTAAATTGTAAAATTAAGATCGAATTAATTGAAAATTTCTCATTGCTTTTGCGATTAATTCTTTTTTTTGAAAGTGTAAATAATTTATAAAGATCAAAAAGAAAATCTCAAAAGATAAATTAGGAAAAGTATCCTTCTTATTTATAATTTCTTAAAAAACGTATAAAAGGAAAAGCAAACAATTAATATAGGATAGAAAGAATAGTTGAGAATCATGAAAATCTCAAAAAAGTTCATTTTACTTGGGACAAACTATGAATGATGAGAGATAGATATAGCGTGACGAGGGAGAGACCAATTGAAAATGTTTTATTGTGAATACCTTAAAGTGTATTTTCTCTTTTTACTATGTACTTTATCAATGCGAGAGATGAGATATTCATTATCAAGAGTTTATTTTTGTTTTTAAAGAAGTAGAGATCTCCATGAACACCGCATATGCAAGAGGCACCCTATCAATTTAGTATTTCTTGATGCTTTTCGTGCCATATATAGTTCAATAATCATCCATTGTGCATGCACCGAGGACAGGAGGGAGATGCACGGAGGGGGGGACGAAGCACCCCGCCCATGCGGTTCCCCTAATGTTTAAACAATTTAACGGGTCATTTTTCTTATTTTAAAGTTATTTTAAAATATATATATATATATATATA
>NW_006239496.1:8609-26664 GCF_000226075.1 Solanum tuberosum | reverse complement strand
ATATATATATATATATATATATATATATATTATTCAAAAAAATTGATTAATCAAATATGAAAAGAAAATTGAAAAACATTTTCTCCTAAACACACCCTTAGATCTGGACAAAAAAGTTCATATGATTAATGGCTTTATGCACGAATCCCATGGCCTAATTTTAACACCTAGCAAAGAGAGAGTACTCAAATTTGGGTTACTCTTACACAAGTCAGTACTGTTACTTTTAGTCACTGTAGCTTTAACTTTTTTTTAAAAAAAAAAAAATTTGGTTGAAAATTTATCAAAAAAAATCTTTCTATCTTGTATCGGTATGACTAAGATTTACATTCAATCAAGCGCACTATTTAGCCTTCTTGTAGTATATGCATCTGCAATAATATTGTACTATCAATTTTAGAAATATATAATAAAAATAGTTAGATTTATGGAGAAGTCATAGATTCACGTCCCTCGTAATTTGAATATAAATTTTTCCCCTGCATACAATACTCCACTATATAGAATTATACAAAATGTGTTATTATTGTTATGAGGAATAAATTTTTAGAACCATTGAGTTTTGAATTAACAACCAACCCCGGAGTTATTTAAGAGAGTAATTAAATATAAATTTCTACAAAAGAAATATAATTTTATTGTCCGTGTGCTTTAGATTCAACACCTACCAAAGATGAAATATTTAATTTTTTTTTTCCGAAGATGAAATATTTAATTAGAGAGGTGAAATTTGAACCACTTTAACTTTTGGACTAAGAACCAAAATCAGAGTTATTTTGAAACTTGTGATAATAAATAAGTCAAACGTAGACTTTGGATTGTTTTAACCCGACAATACCTGTGAGGCGCTTTTTATTATTGGGCACGTGTTAACAAAATCTAACATAAAAAATAAAAAGGAAAATAGAAAATACTTATAAAGTGTTAAATACTCTTAATGGCGTATGACCTTTTGAAAAAAATGATCGTACAAGTTTAATTCAAAACAGACAATATCACGTCACATTAAAAATATACAAAACATAGAGACAAGTTGGACTGAGCTAACTATAAGTAGTAGGCTAATTTTACAAGGAAGGAGCAAACACACATGGCTTCTAAACCTGGAATTCTCACAGAATGGCCTTGGGCAAACCTTGGCAACTTTAAGGTACATATATATTTTTTCTTAATTTATTTTGCAGTACTCATCAAAACTTTTTCTTGATTTCTCTTATTTCTTGTGAACTTGGAAATATGTGTTCCTAATATAATGCATTAGATCATCAATATCTTGTAGTCTTAAACATGATTTTTATCTGCTAAAATGTGCAATCATCTCATCTGAAAGCTTAAGTCGTCAGAATAGTACACTATATTTACTTAATTATATTATGTTAGAAGTTAGTATATTGAAGCTTTTTTTATGTTAGCTAGAATTGTGCTAATTATGTTGTTTTTTTTTTTGGTGTGGGATGAAGTACTTGGTGTTGGTACCATTTGTTGGTCATAGCATATACTCATTCTTGAGGGAGGGAGATATTGGATACATAGCCATACTTCCATTTCTACTCTTCAGATTTATTCACAACCAGATATGGATATCGTTATCGCGCCACAGGACTGCTAAGGGTAATAATCGAATTGTTGATAGAAGCATTGAGTTTGATCAAGTTGACAGAGAAAACAGCTGGTAACTTATATACTTTCTCTATGAACTATTTTATTCCTTGGTGAAAGTTCAGATAATTAAATCGCTACTACGATTCTCCAATTAAATTGAAGGTTGAATTGTTATGTAGGGATGATCAAATCATATTTAATGGGCTATTATACTATATTGGATACCTGAGGATGGAACAAGTTCATCACTTACCTCTATGGAGAACTGATGGGTTGATTATAACTGCATTGATCCATATTGGTCCTGTTGAGTTTATCTATTATTGGTTTCATAGAGCTCTGCATCACCATTTTCTCTATTCGCGTTATCATTCTCATCACCACTCCTCTATTGTTACTCAACCTATCAGTGGTAAGTCCGTCTTCATTCCCTTTAAACAATGGTTCTTTAACTAGTACATTTTTTAACCTTTTATACAAGGTTACTAATTCACAAGGACTTTAAATTGATGTATTTGACAGCATTTATTCATCCGTTTGCTGAGGTCGCATCATATTATGCCATCTTTGCTGTTCCTGTAATCGCAACAGAATTCACTGGGACTACTTCTGTAGCTACAATTACTCTTTATGTTATCTTTACTGATTTCATGAACAACTTGGGCCATTGTAACTTTGAGGTTATTCCAAAGTGGATGTTCTCTCTGTTTCCACCTCTCAAGTACTTGATATATACGCCCTCGTGAGTACACTTCTTGTCCCTAGACATATTTTGAGTAATTTTTACACTATCAGGTTATGATATGAATGTGTTGATGTCACAGGTACCATTCACTACATCACACACAATTCAGAACTAATTATTCTCTTTTCATGCCAATATATGACTATATTTTTGGTACAATGGACAAGTCAAGTGACACGTTGTATGAAAAGTCACTTGAGAAAAAAGCTGAAGTGCCTGATGTGGTTCACCTTACACATCTAACAACCTTACAAGCCATCTATCATCTCCGTCTAGGATTTTCATCTTTGGCCTCGAAGCCTCACATGACTAGCTCTAAGTGGTATTTGTGGTTAATGTGGCCTGTCACGCTATGGTCAATAGTGATTACTTGGATTTATAGTCACACGTTTGTTATCGAGAGGAATTTGTTCAAGGATCTCAAATTACAAACTTGGGCTATTCCAAAGTTTCGCAAACAAGTAATAATCTATATCATATTCAAGATTGTTTAATTGTTTTTCCCATTAATTTGGATCTGTTATCATTTGTCATGATTCTTGGTTTTTTGTTACAGTACTTTAGTCAATGGCAAAGAAAGAGTATTAATAATTTGATCAAGGAAGCCATCATGGAAGCAGATCAGAAAGGCGTAAAGGTTTTGAGCCTCGGACTATTAAATCAGGCAAGTAAATTTAAATCCTCTGTTTGTCCCTCTTTATGTGAGACGATTCAGAGTTCAAAGGTCAAACTATCTAGTTTTCTATGTGAATTCAGATATAGAATCTTCAATCTTTTTAAAGATCTAATGAGTCGATACTTATACAAATGGAACTTACTTTATAGGAAGAGAAGTTGAATAACAATGGTAAAATTTACATAAGGAAGCATCCTGAGCTGAAAGTTAAAGTGGTAGATGGAAGTAGCCTAGTTGTTGCTGTGGTTCTCAACTCCATTCCTAAAGGAACATCCCAAGTGGTACTTCAAGCTCGTCGTTTATCCAAAGTTGCTAGTGCTATTGCCCTCGCCTTGTGTCAACGAGGAATTCAGGTATTAATAATCTTCTTACACTATCCTAGCTCCTTGATTTTGGTTTACCTTTAATCTCTGCAATTCATCGTAATCTTTTTTATACATATATAGGTTGTCACGTTAGACGAAGAAGAGTACAAGGGACTTAAAGCAAGGTTTACCCCCGAGGCTGCAGCTAATTTGGTCTTGTCGAAAAGTACTTGTGTTTCAAAGGTAGTACTATAACATATAATCGTGATATAATTCAAGAATTAGGAAGTAATTGATTGATTTTGACGCGATATATTGCAGACATGGCTAGTAGATGATGGATTGAGTGAAGATGAGCAATTGAAAGCACCAAAAGGAACATTATTTATTCCTTATTCACCATTTCCACCAAAGAAAGTTAGCGAGGATTGCTTCTACTTCAGCACACCAGCCATGATTTGTCCAAAACATCTTCAAAATGTAGACTCTTGTGAGGTCAGAAAAGATTATTTAATATCCTCATAGTAAATTTTTTCTGTTTAAGTTTTGATTATTTATTGACGATTGATTTTGTCTTGTAATTCAAGAACTGGCTGCCAAGAAGAGTGATGAGTGCATCGAGAATAGCTGGAATTTTGCACGCGTCTGAGGGTTGGAACGAGCACGAGTGTGGTGACATGATGTTTGATGTTGACAAAGTATGGAAAGCTAGTCTTGATCATGGTTTTTCACCATTTACCATGTCTTCTGCTATTGAAGCCAAGATCTAGAAATGCAAATTTTTATTTTGTAAGATTATATGTTAGATCATTGGTAACTTATAAGCTTGTAATAATGGTTAATAACATATTGAAGTATCATGTTTTTTGCGAGTTCCCTACCAACTATTTATCAAAACATGTCTCGAAGCTCAGTGGTCTTCTTTATTAATACTATAGTTCCCTTTGATCAATGGTTCAAATCAAATAGAGAGACAAAGCTTTTTTTGTTAAATAATTGACAGAAATTAACTTTTGATAAATTTAAAAGACCAAAATTACTTAAAGCACATATAAAGGGACTATTTTGTAGCTAAACACAAACATAAGGATCCATTTTTTCCATTTCCTCAAAAATCGACCATAATCCTCTCCGTTCACCGGAAAGGAATCTGAGTTCATGGGTCGGGTCGGATCGTTACGGCGAAGCAAAGAATGTATATGGAGCACAGCCATTTCTCTGTTTCTGTAAAGAAGAGAGAGCTTTCTGCTTAAAGGCTAAAAAGGAGGTCTTTTTTTGAATCTAAGGTATTTCATTTTCCGTTGCATTGTTGTTTTTAATTAGCTGAAAATTGAATTCCAATAGGCTCGAACACGAAACTTCTGATTAAGAATAAAAGAGTATTTATCACTTTTCCACCATCGTTATGGGTATATTATCACTTAATTATTAAGTGTTGGGATGAAAAGCTCACAGACACTACAGTTTGTGTCATCAAATAAGCTTAAATTACCATCCTTGTGTAATGCTTATGTACTGAAGAGTTTGCATATGTTAGTAATACAGATTCCAGAGTAATGCACAAAAGTTGTTTGCTTTATGGTTGGTGAAGCATTTTGGAACAGGATTCTACTTATCAAACAAAGACATCAGCGTTTGGTTTTTTATTTAAGGGGATTCAGAATATAAAGAAGAAAAACATCTAAAGAAGCCAAGGGGATTGTATGTAAAAAGTTAATTTTGATCTTGTATATATAGTAATAGTATAATTTTCTCAGGAAAGGGGTTCAAATGAACCCCGTTCAGGTACCCTATGTCTCTCACAACCTGTTCCTTTTGCCCAGTGGTTTTGTGAGTTATTTCTATTATACTCTGCAAAAGAAAGGATTTGCTCTTTCTTACTCCCCATGATCAACCTTTTGTGTGTGAAAGAAACTATTAGTATATGGAGTATTACTTAAGTTAAAAACATACAGAGAGAAGTGTGCACAGGTGACACATTAGTTATATGCTTATTGAGGGTAAAAAAGTACTGGTGGATGGACCAACTATGTGGTTGTTACAAAAAGCAGGATGAGGGGGAAAACCACTAACGACTATATTTACTAAAAGCGGAATGAGGGGAAAACTACTTGTGACTGTACTCCCCATGGTCATTAGTTGTTTCTTGCTCGCTTCATCGATGGGTCTTATCATTGATCGAACAAAATAGGTTATCGAGCCTTGATTGGTAGAAATATTTAAACGTCCTTCTATTTCTCAAGTATTCTTTCATTTTCGCTAACAAATATGGATTGAACTTAATTATTACGAATAGTTGTTGTTAAGATTTTCTATTGTGTAGATTGGAACTTGTGAGTGTGATGTGAACGTTACAGGTGCTTGACATACATTTTGAGCTAAGGTAAGTTAAGATGAAACCTCTAAGTATGTTTTTCAACAAAAAACATACTTCTAAGGTGTTTGATACATAGTTTAGCTGATTTTATGATTAACTGCTTGTGGGATAAAGCAAGTTCTTAATTCATCATGTCTAAAAGTAATTCACTTTGAAAAGTTAGATTTGCCTAAACTACGACTTGATGATTTTAAGCCTTGTTGATTCTTATTATGTTGACTGGCGTGTTTAGTTGGCTTGATTGTCTTCTTCAGTTGTGAGTATATGTCTGAGTCATCTGATGCTTATTTGATTGTGATATAACCATTTGCACAGCGGCCTCAATGGTAGCACCCTTGGAGGTGACATCAGGCTCGAGGGTGAATGCATATTGGGGGCCCTCTGAATTAATGTAGTTGCAGAGAGATTTCAGCCTGTCAACACGATGAGCGGCAGCAGTGATGCTGCGACTGGCTTTCGCCAAGTCGAGACACAATTCTTGCCAGATTCCTGATGACGCCCATCACCATCACTATTTCTCCACTCAAGTCTTTCCATGGCTCCATTTTACCAAGGTATATATCCAGCTAATAATGTAAGGGTGCAGAGAGTTATATAGAAAATAAGTATTTTATAACATTGTGTTAGAAAATATTGAGAGCCAGTTATTGTTTATGCAAGAGCTAAGTAGTGTACCAATTAGTACCAGATCTAAGTTCTTTTCTTCACGGTACCAGAATAGATTTAAGTTGGCCAACCTAAGTAAAACTTTTGTCAAAATGGCCTAACTGCCAATTTAGTAAATACTTTAAGGAAGACCATGCATTTAACATAAATTGATTAAACAATAAATGAAAACACCATCCTAAGGTCCCTTAGAGGTGGGGGGAGAAGAAATTTATCATCTTGAGAATCAAAGTGGAACAGATGGTGTATGCTTTACCATTTATATACTCTAGTTGTTCAGATTGGCTAGTGAGTGAGTGCTATTAGAAAACGTGTTACTAGAGCCTATTTAATAGATGAAGGTCTAATGGTCCTAGAACTAGGCCGGCCAACCATTACTATTACTTTTATTTTTTTTCTTGGTTTTCCACCTGGTGTCCAATACCCACTTTGGGTCAAACTAATTTGAATTCTCCTAGGGAAGTTCCACTTTTGGGGATAAAATGCTTCCTACCAAAGGTGACTACTACTACTACTACTACTATTATTATTATTATTATATTTGTTGTTGTTGTGTACAAAGTTTACAAAGGTTGTTACTGTCCTTAGGGCCTGTTTGGATATGAATTTTTTTTTCCAAAACGTTGTTTGGTTATACATTGGAATGATTTTTAAAAATGAGTTTTTCAAATTTTCAAGTTTGCAAAATTGATTGAAAATGGTTTTTTCACTTAGAAAGCCTTCTTTCTTTTCTAGTAAAATGCATGTCTAAACACAACTTCAATTTCCAAATACCTTTTTTCAACTTCAAATACTCTTTTTTCAAATTTCAATCAATTCTATGTGCAAAGTCCAAATGCCTACTTACTTCCCCTATATGCATGGGGTCTAAATTGTTATTTACCTTCTATGTATGTTATGATTAGGTGTATAAATATATGTTGAACTTAGTTAAGTGCCATCACATTTCTATATAGAGAAACTATTTGTAAGTTAGGAAGCTAACACATTAATTTACATCAATGGTTTCTATTTGGCAAGTTCTTGCAGTGATAGTTGCAGTGCTATACCCTGTTCAAGCATTTCTCAACATATTCATGAAAAAGAAAAAGAAACTTCCTCCAGGTCCTAAAGGGTTTCCAATTATAGGAAATCTCCATATGGTATTAGGCAAAAATCTCCATCAAGCTCTTCATCATATAGCAAAAAAACATGGTCCCATAATGAGTATGCAATTTGGTCTTGTTCCTGTAATCGTTGCTTCATCTCCTCATGCAGCTGAACTATTCTTAAAAAAACATGATATTGCTTTTGCTAATAGACCATATAATGCAGCTGCTCAATACATTGCATATGATCACAGAGATATAGTTTTCGCAAAATATGGACCTCATTGGAGAAATATGCGAAAATTGTGCAAGATGAAATTGCTTAGTAACATCAAGATCAATTCATTTCGATCTATGAGAAAACAAGAGCTTGGAATATTTGTGAATTTTCTTAAACAAGCAGCTTCTAATCGTGTTGAGGTTGATCTTAGTGCTGACCTTGCCTCTCTAATCGTGGATATGTCGTGTTTAATGGTATTTGGCAAGAAGTATATGGAAGAAGAGTTTGATGAAAGGGGTTTTAAAAATATTTTTTATGAGGCTTCATTTTTAGTGGCATCACCAAATATTGCTGAGTTCTTTCCTTTCCTTAGTGTGTTTGATTTGCAGGGATTTATTGCTCGTATGAAGGACTTGGCAAAGATTTTTGATGAATTTTTTGAGAAAGTTATTGATGAGCATGTTCAATCCAAGGAGCAGAATCAAGCTAAGGATATGGTTGATACTATGATGACTATTATGCAATCTGGAGAAGCTGAATTCAAGATTGACCGTCGCGATGTCAAAGCTGTCTTGCTGGTAATGTTAATGGATTTCACTCCATTTACTTTATTAATTGGATTTATCTTCTATACTTCAGAAAAAAAAATCTTAAATCATTTTTACCCATCTAGTATTCGGTACTCACTTTACCGACTAATTCAGATTTGCGTCGCATAGGACCATTACATAGTATTGTACTTGTGATCAATATTGTTATGCCTTTAGCAAACTGAAAAATATCTCCCTATATATGCAGGACTTGCTATTAGCTTCAACAGACAATGTATCAATTGCAATTGACTGGATTCTTTCTGAACTTTTAAGACACCCTAAGGTTATGAAGAAACTACAAATTGAGTTGGAACAAGCAGTTGGCATAAATAGAATGGTGGAAGAGTCAGACTTGGAAAGGCTAGAGTACTTAGACATGGTTATAAGAGAAGGACTTAGGCTGCACCCCCCTTCAACACTACTGACACCTCATGAATCAATTGAAGATTGCATAGTTGATGGTTTTGATATACCTAAAGGTTCAAGACTTTTTGTAAATGTGTGGGCGATTGGAAGAGATCCAGAAGCTTGGCCTGACCCCGAGAAGTTCATGCCAGAAAGGTTCGTTGATAGCAACATTGATCTTCGTGGGCATGACTTTCAACTTTTACCATTCGGCTCTGGCAGAAGAAGTTGCCCTGGATTACAACTAGGGCTCACCATCGTTCGCCTAGTGTTAGCACAATTGGTTCATTGCTTTGATTGGGAGCTACCGAATGGTATGATGCCAAACCATATAGACATGACTGAGAAATTCGGCTTAGTGACACCTCGAGCTCAACATCTAATGGCTATTCCTACTTATAGATTGAATGAATAGTTGCCTTAAGTCTTACTAGAAGCTTGACTGAACATCTAAGTTTTTTTTTCTGAATTTCTATTTAATAGAATATAAATATCTATGACGTACTTTGTGTGAATCTTCTGAAAGAGAAGGGTGATTTTAGGAATGCAATAAAGGTGGTGCATAGTGCCATTAGATTGTGTTGTAAGGTTTTGGGTTAACTCCTTAATGAATGCACAACTCTCATGTTTAGTTGTTTTTTTAATGGTGACAATAGAAATAATGTTCTCTTCTTGATATACTCTCTTCGTCCTATTTTATGCGATGTTGTTTGTTTCGACATGAAATTACAAAAGAAAAAAGGACTTTTGAAACTTGTGATCTAAAAGAAATTCATTCCCTCTACCCTCTGGATGTTATTCAGGAATTGGCTTAATATGCTGAATTTGCTTCAGAAATTTCTTAGAGCACTCTACAGTATTGGGAGTGCTGGTACACATGTTTATTGGATATACTACTTATTTGTTGTTTCCACCTCATGCAGTGTTTCTTCTGTTGCTTGGTTTACGTCACATCAGTATCCAACTTTTGTAAAAAATGATTAGAGTCTGTTGGCCAATTCTCTGGTAAGATCTTGCCTCAACATTCTGTATTGTGTTATCCACAGATATTAATATTGAGGTGATGGTTACTGCTTTTTGTCCTCATTTGCATTGGCAGTTGCAAGATGTTGACTACACTAATTTTATCCCTGATTATTTTGCAATTGTTGATTGTGAAAGAACCATGCATAAGATAGGTGGAACTCTTCTAATTAATAGTGTGTATATATTGGTGCAATCTTCAGTTCAATGTTATCAAATGCGCGCTTAACCCCTGAAGCGAGGCTCAAAACGTGTTGACCGCTTTGCCTCGCTTAATGTGCACTTTAGAATCGTCATCAAGGTTCCGAGGCATACTTTTATTTGCCAATGAACCTCTTCTAATGAGGCGACACTAAACAATTGATATTTCACTTTATCGTAATTATTTTTCAATTTCTTTGTTCATATATATGTCATTCATGCTTTTAAATTATTAGTCTTGGACTAAACTTATATATTATATTTTTTTCTCACAGGTGACACATTAGTTATATGCTTATTGAGGGTAAAAAAGTACTGGTGGATGGACCAACTATGTGGTTGTTGCAAAAAGCAGGATGAGGGGGAAAACCACTGGCGACTATATTTACTAAAAGCGGAATGAGGGGAAAACTACTAGTGACTGTACTCCCCATGGTCATTAGTTGTTTCTTGCTCGCTTCATCGATGGATCTTATCATTGATCGAACAAAAGTGGTTATCGAGCCTTGATTGGTAGAAATATTTAAACGTCCTTCTATTTCTCAAGTATTCTTTCATTTTCGCTAACAAATATGGATTGAACTTAATTATTACGAATAGTTGTTGTTAAGATTTTCTATGTGTAGATTGGAACTTGTGAGTGTGATGTGAACGTTACAGGTGCTTGACATACATTTTGAGCTAAGGTAAGTTAAGATGAAACCTCTAAGTATGTTTTTTTTTCAACCAAAAACATACTTCTAAGGTGTTTGATACATAGTTTAGCTGATTTTATGATTAACTGCTTGTGGGATAGAGCAAGTTCTTAATTCATCATGTCTAAAAGTAATTCACTTTGAAAAGTTAGATTTGCCTAAACTACGATTTGATGATTTTAAGCCTTGTTGATTCTTATTATGTTGACTGGCGTGTTTAGTTGGCTTGATTGTCTTCTTCAGTTGTGAGTATATGTCTAAGTCATCTGATGCTTATTTGATTGTGATATAACCATTTGCACAGCGGCCTCAATGGTAACACCCTTGGAGGTGACATCATGCTCGAGGGTGAATGCATACTGGGGGCCCTCAGAATTAATGTGGTTGCGGAGAGATTTCAGCCTGTCTACACGACGAGCGGCAGCAGTGATGCTTCAACCGACTTTCGCCAAGTCGAGACACAATTCTCGCCAGATTCCTGATGACGCCCATTACCATCAATATTTATCCACTCCAATCTTTCCACGGCTCCATTTTACCAAGGTATATATCCAGCTAATAATGTAAGGGTGAAGAGAGTTATATAGAAAATAAGTATTTTATAACATTGTGTAAGAAAGTATTGAGTGCCAGTTATTGTTTTATGCAAGAGCTAAGTAGTGTACCCATTAGTACCAGATCTAAGTTCTTTTCTTCACGGTACCAGAATAGATTTAAGTTGGCCAACCTAAGTAAAACTTTTGTCAAAATGGCCTAACTGCCAATTTAGTAAATACTTTAAGGAAGACCATGCATTTAACATAAATTGATTAAACAATAAATGAAAACACCATCCTAAGGTCCCTTAGAGGTGGGAGGAGAAGAAAATTTATCATCTTGAGGAACAGATGGTGTATGCTTTACCATTTATATACTCTAGTTGTTCGGATTGGCTGGTGAGTGAGTGCTATTAGAAAACGTGTTACTAGCGCCTATTTAATAGCTGAAGGTCTAATGGATCTAGAACTAGGCCGGCCAACTATTACTATTACTTTTTTTTTTTTTCTTGGTTTTCCACCCGGTGTCCAATACCCGCTTTGGGGCCAAACTAATCCGAATTCTCCTAGGGAAGTTCCACTTTTGGGGATACAAAGCTTCCTACCAAAGGTGACTACGACTACTACTACCACTACTACTATTATTATTATTATTATTATATTTGTTGTTGTTGTGTACAAAGTTTACAAAGGATGTTACTGTCCTTAGGGCCCGTTTGGATATGATTTTTTTTTTCCAAAACGTTGTTTGGTTATACATTGGAATGATTTTTAAAAATGAGTTTTTCAAATTTTCAAATTTGCAAAATTTTGTTGAAAATTGTTTTCACTTAGAAAGCCTTCTTTCTTTTCTAGTAAAATGCATATCTAAACACAACTTCAATTTCCAAATACCTTTTTTCAACTTCAAAAACTCTTTTTTCAAATTTCAATCAATTCTATGTGCAAAGTCCAAACGCCTACTTACTTCCCCTATATGCATGGGGTCAAAATTGTTTTTTACCTTCTATGTATGTTATGATTAGGTGTATAAATATATGTTGAACTTAGTTAAGTTCCATCGCATTTCTATATAGAGAAACTATTTGTAAGTTAGGAAGCTAACACATTAATTTACATCAATGGTTTCTATTTGGCAAGTTCTTGCAGTGATAGTTGCAGTGCTATACCCTGTTCAAGCATTGCTCAACATATTCATGAAAAAGAAAAAGAAACTTCCTCCAGGTCCTAAAGGGTTTCCAATTATAGGAAATCTCCATATGGTATTAGGCAAAAATCTCCATCAAGCTCTTCATCATATAGCAAAAAAACATGGTCCCATAATGAGTATGCAATTTGGTCTTGTTCCTGTAATCGTTGCCTCATCTCCTCATGCGGCTGAACTATTCTTAAAAAAACATGATATTGCTTTTGCTAGTAGACCATATAATGCAGCTGGTCAATACATTGCATATGATCACAGAGATATAGTTTTCGCAAAATATGGACCTCATTGGAGAAATATGCGAAAATTGTGCACGATAAAATTGCTTACTAACATCAAGATCAATTCATTTCGATCTATGAGAAAACAAGAGCTTGGAATATTTGTGAATTCTCTCAAACAAGCAGCTTCTAATCATATTGAGGTTGATCTTAGTGCTAAACTTGCCTCTCTAAGCGCGAATATGTCGTGTTTAATGGTACTTGGAAAGAAGTATATGGAAGAGGAGTTTGATGAAAGGGGTTTTAAAAATATAATGGAAGAGACTGTAGTTCTAGCAGCATCACCAAATATTGGTGAGTTTTTTCCTTTCCTTAGTGTGTTTGATTTGCAGGGATTTATTGGTCGCATGAAGGAATTGGCAAAGATTTTTGATGATTTTTTTGAGAAAGTTATTGATGAGCATGTTCAATCCAAGGACCAAAAGAAGGCTAAGGATATTATTGATACTATGATGACTATTATGCAATCTGGAGAAGCTGAATTCAAATTTGATCGTCGCCATGTCAAAGCTGTCTTGCTGGTAACGTTATTGGAATTCACTCCATCTACTTTAGTAATTGGATTTAACTTCTATACTTCAAAAATAATAATTAAACTTCTTAAATCGTTTTTACCCATCTAGTATTCGGTACTCAATGGCCCGATAAATTCAGATTTGCCTCGTGTAGCACCATTATAGGGGAATCACTCTCTACCATGAATGTCTTCATTCTTGAGACTTGAAACCGAGACTCTAATTAATGATAGGTGTATTTCATCTATCCCAGCATATCCCTCGTTGGTCATTACTACTCCCTCTAGTCAATATTAAGTGAATTGTTGGGACTTTTTTCTTAGTTCAAAAATAAGTGAATTTTTCAAAGTTAAAGAGAATTGTTGGGACTTTTTCCATGTTTTCCCTCTATTTAATAATGTTCTTAACTACTATACATTTTTTAGGAGAATAATTTGGGAATAATCAAAAGGGTAATAGTAGAAAGTAGCCTTTTGTTTATGTCCTTAAATATTTTTCTTAGGGTGTGTGTCAAACCCCAACAATTCACTTAATATGGACCAGAGGAAGTAGTATTTTAACCTATTGTAATAGGCTATTACCTGTTTCTTCTTTTTTCAGATAACTGGTCACACTAGTTATGGAAGGTTATTTATAATTATATTTTAGATGACCTAAATATGGTAGATATTCTTTCCGGTATGGAGAAGTTAACCTACTAATTAATTTGTTCAAATTATAACATCAATGGTCACCAAGGAGCTTAGAGTTGAAAGTTTAATATTAGGCTCAATTTGGCAAATTCCAATAATTACTAAGAGCAGTAGTACAGTACTATGCGCGATTGTAGGCTCAAATTTATTGAGAATTTCTCTCAATTGAAAATTTCAAATAAAGAAAAGGGAATGTGCACAAATATGCTATTTCTTCCATATTGGAAGTTTATTTCTTAATTGAGTCCTATTTATCAGTATGCTAGAACTTTATTCCTTTAATATTCCATAATGAATAAGTTCCCTGAAGGCAAAAGCTTTTGTCAATTTTGAGAGCGAATAGATTAAGAGTAATTCATAGTATTGTACTTAGCATGCTTGTGATCAATATTGTTATTGCTTTAGCAAACTGAAAAAGATCTCCGCGTAAATGCAGGACTTGCTAATAGCTTCAACAGACACTATATCAACTGCAATTGACTGGATTTTTTCTGAACTTTTAAGACACCCTAAGGTTATGAAGAAACTACAAAATGAGTTGGAACAAGCTGTTGGCATAAATAGAATGGTGGAAGAGTCAGACTTGGAAAGGCTAGAGTACTTAGACATGGTTATAAAAGAAGGACTTAGGCTGCACCCCCCTTCACCACTATTGACACCTCATGAATCAATTGAAGATTGCATAGTAGATGGTTTTGATGTACCTAAAGGTTCAAGACTTTTTGTAAATGTGTGGGCGATTGGAAGAGATCCAGAAGCTTGGCCTGACCCCGAGAAGTTCATGCCAGAAAGGTTCATTGATAGCAACATTGATCTTCGTGGGCATGACTTTCAACTTTTACCATTTGGCTCTGGCAGAAGAAGTTGCCCTGGATTACAACTAGGGCTCACCATCGTTCGCCTAGTGCTAGCACAATTGGTTCATTGCTTTGATTGGGAGCTACCGAATGGTATGATGCCAAACCATATAGACATGACTGAGAAATTCGGCTTAGTGACACCTCGAGCTCAACATCTAATGGCTATTCCTACTTATAGATTGAATGTATAGTCGCCTTAAGTCTTACTAGAAGCTTGAGTGAAAATCTTTTCTTTTTTTTCTGAATTTCCATTTAATAGAATATAAATATCTATGACGTACTTGTGTGAATCTTCTGAAAGAGAAGGGTACTTTTAGGAATGCAAATAAAGGTGGTGCCACTACATAAAAAATGATCATTAGCGGCAATTAATTCTTAATTGCCGCTAAATATGTATTTTTAGTGGCAATTAGCACTCTTTGTATATGTCCCTAAAGCCTTTAGCGACATGGTTCTAATGACACTTAACTAATGCCGGTAAAGACTTTAGCACTCTTTATTAATGTCAATATTTATTGCCGCTAAAAGTTTTTTTTGTTGTAGTGTGCATAGTGCCATTAAATTGTATTGTAAGGTTTTGGGTTAACTCCTTAAAGAATGCACAACTCTCATGTTTAGTTGTTTTTTTAAAATGGTGACATTTAAATAGAAATAATGTTCTCTTCATTGATATACTCTTTTCGTCCTATTATGTGATGTTGTTTGTTTTGACATGAAATTACAAGAGAAAAAGAGGACTTTTGAAACTTGTGATTTAAAAGAAATTCATTCCCTCTACCCTCTGGATGTTAATATCCATTCAGGAATTGGCTTAATATGCTGAATTTGCTTCAGGAATTTCTTAGAGCACTCTACAGTATTGGGAGTGATGGTACACATGTTTATTGGATATACTAGTTATTTGTTGTTTCCACCTCATGCAGTGTTTCTTCTGTTGCTTGGTTTACGTCACATCAGTATCCAACTTTTGTAAAAAATGATTAGAGTCTGTTGGCCAATTCTCTGGTAAAATCTTGCCTCAACATTTTGTATTGTGCTATTCACAGATATTAATATTGAGGTGATGGTTACTGCTTTTTGTCCTCATTTGCATTGGCAGTTGCAAGATTTTGACCACACTAATTTTATCCCTGATTATTTTGCAATTGTTGATTGTGAAAGAGCCATGCATAAGATAGGTGAAACTCTTCTAATTAGTAGTGTATATATTGGTGCAATCTTCAGTTCAATGTTATCAAAGGCGCGCTTAAGCCCTGAAGCGAGGCTCAAAAACGTGTTGACCGCTTTGCCTCGCTTAATGTGCACTTTAGTGTCGTCATCAAGGTTCCGAGGCATACTTGTCTTTGCCAATGAACCTCTTCTAAAGAGGCGACACTAAACAATTGATATTTCACTTTATCGTAATTATTTTTCAATTTCTTTGTTCATATATATGTCATTTATGCTTTTAAATTATTAGTCTTGGACTAAACATATATATTGTATTTTTTTCTCCCCTTGAGCCTTTTGTCATTAAAGCCCAGGTTTTATTTGCGCTTAAAGCCCCAATGGAGCTTAGAGCTTTTTTGCGCTTTTTGTTTTTGATAACACCGCAGCTCAGTTGTCCAATTGGTTTGACAGTCAAAAAATTCAGCCTATACAGTAAACAACCATGGTTATCTCAGTCATGAAGCAATAAAGCACCAAATAGAAATGGATGAAAGCAATTTTGCCTTGGTTTAGTTTCCCTCTGCAGCAAGTTAGTTCCCTGCTTTAGAGGAGCAAACTTTTCTGTACTTCTTAGGAAAAGCAGAAATGTGTAGCTTTTTCCAAACAGTACAAAAGTTGCTTCTGCTATTGCTCAAAACCATTTTTTTTTGTTATTTTGGGACAACCACCTCAAAGTAGAAAAAAAAATTGACAAAAAGTTGCATCTAGCCAAACAGGCTGAGAGCCACGGTTATCTCAGATTACTGGTTAGGGAAGCAATTCCCAGGCATTTTATGCAGAACCACAGTTTACACAATTGACCTAAAAAGGAATAAATAGATAATTTGAAATAAATAGTCATGGAATCCTACGAAGAAATGAAAAGAAATATATTGCTGGAACTCCATTACTTTTGGATAAAAACTTCTCTTATTTGGCTAACAATAACGAAGTTCTAGCAAGGGTTTTACATATTAGGTTCAGAAAAGAAGAAATACAATACAATTGGAATATATAACCATTGCATCTAATCAAGATATATAACAAGAAATTCATAGTTTGGTAGAATATGCATTGTATATTAATATTAAAAAGAAAGAAGAAAAATGCACAATTAGATATATGACTATGTAGCAATTAATGGTTGAAAAAACAACCTAAAAGCTTATTTTCCAATTTTTCTTTACTCCATGTGTCTAAAAGAGAGTGTATCCACACTCTTTGCTGAGACTATCAAGTAGCCATACGTAGGAAGGTAATTAGAACTACAAAAAAGCTAAGGTGTACACTGAATAATCCTAATGAGATATTCAGTCTACTATTATTGTATATAAACTTGAGGTTTTTATTCTAGAAAATCCTTAATTTGGCTTTGGTTGAACCATAAATCATGAATCTGCCTCTGTTCTATAGTGATGAGAAAATTGGGACACCTGTTGAGCTCCCTCCGCTATCAACAATGAAAATATTGCCGGATACATACTCTGAAGAAGAATGGATTAAATACCTGACAACTGATGTTATAGCTGGATCTGTCGTTCCAAGATCTCTCAAAGGAAAGGTTCTGAAGACAAAATTATGGAACCGTTCCTTTTGAATAAGTCTCTCTGTTATCTCAGATTTGAAAATTCCTGGTGCTATTGAGTTCACTCTTATCTTGTATACTCCCAATTCAAGTGCCATCATCTGTCATTATTTGAATAACAGAGAAGAAAGTAAATGAACATTTTGATGATACATGTAACATCCGGCAATTTGAAATAGCTAAGAAGAGGCTTAGAATTTGAAAATTTTCAATTTTTGGAAAGGATTTGAAAATCTGGAAATTTTTTGGCTAAGTATGGAAATCAGTGATTTTTGGCCAACTTTGAGCAGTCATAACTTCTAGATCAGGATGAGTTAGGAGTAGTTCCAGTTATGGTTGTGAAGCTTGTGGAATGATCTTTCCAACGCCACCGAGTTTGCTCAATTCCGAGTTCGTATGAGCGAGTTATGGCCTTTGAAAGTTGGGCAGTTGACAAGGAAATCCGTCCGGGAATCATTAAGGGCATTTTGGTCTTTTCCCTAGCTATTTCTTTTGAGGATGTATTGTTGTATAGGGCTGATCTTTGGATCATTTTGTTCCATTTTTTAGAGAGTGAAGGCTAGGGCTTGAGAAGAAGAAGAGGAGAAGAAGAAGAGGA
>NW_006239496.1:8147-8484 GCF_000226075.1 Solanum tuberosum | reverse complement strand
ATGCAACTTGAAGTGTTGGAGACAACTTGGAAACATAGGTACAATAAGAAATGCAGAAACATGGCCTTGACGGAAGTGATCTACGGACCATAGGTCCATTCACAGTCCGTATGTGACGACCGTAGATCAGAAGGTAAGGTATTTGAGGACAATTCAGGAAAAATGGCCAAGTGTGGAACCACGGTGTCCATCGACGGTCCGTTGATTGATCTACGGACCGTACTGTTGGTCCGTAGAGTGATACTGTGAGGGTTCCAGTACCTGAATTTTTGAAGATTCTAAGTATCATTCTACGGATCAGCAGTACGGTCCGTAGATCGATCTACGGACCATCGAT
>NW_006239496.1:1426-8068 GCF_000226075.1 Solanum tuberosum | reverse complement strand
TAGAACTCATTCATAACATGTGATTATATCCCTTGAATCCATAATTCAATTCAAGGCGAGTTAGAATCAAGTTAAAGAAGAAGTTAGAGTCAAGTCAAGCATGGTTAAGAAGTTAGTTCAAGCAAGTTTTCAAAGTTGTTCGAGAGTCTTTAATGAACGTTTTTACTTCATTCTAAGGCTCAAGTTGCAAGTCAAGTAAAGAGTTTAAAGTTGAGTTCATTTCTCAAAGTTATTAGGGAACTATGTATTCCCAAAGAAGTTTTTAAAGAAATGTTTTCACATTTAAACAAGGTTGGGAACTGAGATTTCCAAAGGAGCCTTCGGGCCAGTTTTTCAGAAAAGAGTTATCATTCCTAAATGAAGCAAGGTTGGAAACTGAGATTTCCAAAAGAGCCTTCGGGCAAGTTTTTGAGTAATTATCTCATATCAGCAGGAATAATTATGTTTTAAAAACATAAGAGCCAGTACATTTTTGGGAGTAGTATCGAGCACCGAATTGGGGGAGCGTTCAAAGAACCCACAGCCCCATAGAACCATGTTAGCCATCATGGGTAGAAAAGGATCATACTTTTTAGATGAATCCTTTTCAGATTAGACTAGTGGATCCATTAGGCAGTTCAGGTCCTATACCTTTGGCCGGGAATAGGATGCTCTGGCAGCGTGAGGTCGATCGCTGTATCATCACTATAGCTCTTATGTGATGGTTGTCGGTTAGAGAAACTCCCACAGCAGTTATTGTATTTTCATACACAGAAAGTATTGTATTTTATATACATCAGTTCATTTGTATTTCTATATACATCTCAGGCTTATTGTATCTTTGCATACACGCAGAGTTTATAGCAAGTTTTAAACAGTTTTCCTTATATCGCATTTGTTTTAAATTGCCTTATATTGAAAGAAGTCAGTCAGGTTGAGTTGAGTTGAGCCAGGTAAGCTATTCAGTTTCTTCCAGATCTCCAGATCTCCTGCTAGCCTTTGTTGCTTAGTTCCAGCTCGCATACTCGTACATTCCATGTACTGATGCCAATTGGCCTACATCTTTTTATAATGCCGATACAGGTACCCCGGATCAGCATCCTGCACGTCGTTGATCCAACTGAGCATTCCAGAGTCTGTGGTGAGCCTCCTTGCATTCCGGAGGACTCAATTATTTTGTGTACTTAGTTTTGTTCTATTTGGATGTTGCGGGGTCTGTCCCCACATCCATCTCAGTACATTAGAGGCTTTGTAGACAGTCAGACAGTCAGTCAGTCAGTAGTTTTGAGTCTCTCATCCATGTATATGTATGTATATGTAAATATTCTATTTTGAGACTCGAGTTGCCCCTTTGGGCCATATTTATATCAGTTAAGTTGTTTATGTCTTTGCATGGCATTGAGTTATTCTATTGAGTCAGGTTTTCGCTGAATTAAGAAAGCCAGGCCAAGGGTTCGCTTGGGGCCAGCAATGGTCTCCGAGTGCCGGTCCCGCCCAGGGTGTAGGCTCGGGGCATGACAATACATCAATGGTAGATGCACCCAAGAAAAGTTTAAGACACTAGCTAGTATGTACCCTAGTGAGCATGTCAAGAGCCATCTTTGAAGAAGCGTAAGCAAAACCCCCAGGTATTAGTACCCGATTCAGACCAGAAACTGAAGAGATATTAATAACTGATCCTCCACCCTGTTTAGCGTTGCGCATGCGTCTACAAACATATTTAGACAGCAACCATGCCCCTCTGAGATTCGTCTTAAAGGTCTGTTCCCATTCCTCCTCTGACAATTCTAGTGCAGAGCTCACACTACCTATATATATATATATATATATATATATGATGATGATGATAAATAACCAACAAAATTCTTTATTAAGTTCAAACTTCAGGTGCAGCATTAGTCTGAACTTCACTTGTAGTAGATTTAAAACTGCATACCAATGTTGCAACCGAACTTCATAGAGATTCTAATCCAGGACTTACATTTGCTTGGCATAATACATAAATATGTCATTTAACTTGGTCCCAGCTCACATTTATGCCATTTAACTTTGGGTGTGCACAAGTAGGCACTTAAACTTGTATAAAATTGAACAAATAGACACACGCGTCCTACATGGCATCCTACATGACAATTTGAGTTCTACATGGTGTCCTACGTGTATTATGTCATGTAGGACTAATGTGTCTACCTGATCAACTTTATACAAGCTTAAGTGTCTACTTGTGCACATCCAAAATTAGAGGGCATAAATGTGAAATGAAATCGACGAGTTAAAGGGGACATTTATGTATTATGCCTATTTGCTTTCACATCATGTTGAAGTGTGTGACATCTCATCTAAAATATTTACTTTTTTTTAGAGATTACACTTATATTTACTTGATTTACTTCTAACTATATGAATATTACCTCTAAGGCCAGCATTGTTAATCAAGGCATCGATACGTCCAAAGGCATCCCAGGCTCTTTGTACAACAGCCTCAACAGTAAAACCATCAGCAGTTATGTCAAGTTCTAGGGCGAACGCACACTGCCGGCCCTCTGAATTAATCGCATCACAGAGAGATTTCAGTCTGTCAAAACGACGAGCAGAAGCAATGATGCTGCAACCAGCTTTTGCCAAGTCGAGACAGATCTCTCGCCCGATTCCTGATGATGCCCCTGTCACCATCACTACTTTTCCACTCAGGTCTTTCCACGACTCCATTTTTATTTGGTATATATAGTATAATGTGATTATAATGCAGAAAGTTATATAGAAAATAAGTATGTTTTATGACATTGTGGTAGTGTACCAATATTATTGCTGGCTAATGTTGGCACCAAATCTAAGTTGTAAGTTGGCAACCTATCTAGCATTTGTGAAAATGGCCAAACGGCCAACTCTAGTTAAGATTTTTAGCCTTTTATCTTTAGTAGCAAAATGAAAAGGAGTAGATTTCATAAATGCTCATATAACTGACTTTTTTTTTCACTGAAGTCACATAACTATATTTTTTTAACCGAAAAATCACAAAACTTCCATACTATTAATACAAAAGTCACAATTGTTAGAAAACTCAAACAACCAATAAGTGATAATTTATACTCTATATTTTAATCCTTTTTAATTTTTTATCTTATAAATACATACTCAATTAAAAGAGGACCGACTCGACTAGGTTGTAGTTAATGTATATTGAAAAGCATTACATTTTGTGGCTAGTAAGAAAATGAATTTCATGGAGTAATAATTACTGCTACTAGTTATCGTCTCATCGATGCATCAGAAGTAATAATCTTGTGATAATTATATTCTAATTGATTGACCCCTTTTATTTTATGATTGATTATAGCTGTTCTTTTGGAGTATTTTGATGAGATTGTGAGAAAATAAAAGGTATATAAAAGAGCATGTCTATTACTTAATAGATGATGGTCCAGTGGTTTTAGAGTTAGCCCAACTATTATTATTACTGTTATTAATATATGGTGTCATCAGTAATGCTAATTAGTGAAGTTACCCGTTTCTCTCGAAGCTTCTTCTTCCTCTTTGTAGATTTGTCTATATACACATTAATTGGAAGAATTTTCATGCCAGAGTCTAAGAAAATTTCTCTGAATTTTCTTCTTGTATGCGTTTGAATTTATTCCCTCTACCTTTTGATGTTAATATCCATTTCAGGGGTAGCTACGTAGATGAAGATTCAGATTACACTATTTATTTATGATTCTGTTGCAATTTTTTATTGTGAGAGCAGCATGCATAGGATAGGTGAAACTCTTCTAATTAACAGTGTGTATGTATTAGTGCAATCGTCAATTATCCGATTTCTTTGACAGTCTAAACTCTAAAGAGAATCATATCAAAAAGTTCAGCTTATACAACAAACATTACACATTTGGCCAAAAAAATAAAAATACACAATTTGAAGTATTTGGTCTCCTATTATTGTATCTTAGTATCCAAGCATAGGAAGGTAATTAGAATTACAAAAATGTTAAGGTGTACACTGAATAATCCTACTGAAGTATTTAGACTACTATTATTGTATCTTAAATTGAGGTCGCTATTGTAGAAAACCTCAATTCGGCTTTGGTTGAACCTGTCGAACTTAAATCATGAATGCCTTTGTTCTAGAGTGATGAGAAAATCGGGACACCTGTTAAGGTACCTCCGCTGTCAACAATGAAAATATTGCCGGATACATATTCTGAAGAATCATGGATCAAATACTTAACGAGTGATGTTAAAGCCGGATCTGTCATTCCAAGATATCTCAGAGGAACGGTTCGCAAAATAACATTATTGAACCCTTCCTTTTGCATAAGGCTCTCTGTTATATGAGATTTGTAAACTCCTGGTGCTATTGAGTTCACTCTGATATTGTGTACTCCCAATTCAAGTGCCATCATCTGCCATTATTTGAATTACAGAGAATAAAATAATTCAACATTTCGATAATACATCAATGGTAGATGAAACCTTGCAGGTTTTAAGACAGTAGCTAGTACGTACCCTAGTGAGCATGTCAAGGGCCATCTTTGAAGAAGCGTAAGCAAGACCCCCGGGTACTAGTACTCGATTCAGACCAGAAACTGAAGAGATATTAATAACAGATCCTCCGCCCTGTTTGGCATCATGCATGCGTCTACAAACATATTTGGACAGCAACCATGCCCCCTGAGATTCGTCTTAAAGGTATGTTCCCATTCCTCCTCTGCCAATTCTAGTGGAGAGCTCACACTACCTATACATATATATATGTGATGATGATACTGATACAGTGATACTTTTTAGAAAATTAAATTGTGGACTTCTGTTTTTCATACCATGTTAAAGTGTGTGACATCTCATTTAAAAAAAATTACCTTTTTTTTTAGAGACCATACTTTTATTTACTTAATTATCTTTTAAATGTATGAAAGTTACCTCTAATGCCAGCATTGTTAATCAAGACATTGATACGTCCGAAGGCATCCCAAGCTCTTTGTACAGCGCCCTTAATGGTAGCGCCATTGGACATGACATCAAGCTCGAGGGTAAATGCTCGCCGAATACCCTCTGAATTAATGTCGTTGCAGAGAGAGTCTAGCCTGTCAATACGACGAGCAGCAGCAATTATACTGCAACCGGCTTTGGCCAAGTCGAGACAGAACTCTAGCCCGATCCCGGAGGATGCCCCTGTCACCATCACTACTTTCCCGCTCAGGTCCTTCCGCGGCTCCATTTTACTTAGAGGTATGTATGAAAGCATAGTATAATGTGATAATGTGGGGAGTTAAATAGAAAAAACATATACGTTATATAACATTGTGGTATAGAAGATTGAAAGCCAGTTATTGTTTTGTGAAAGAGCTGAGTAGTGTACCCATTAATATGGGACCAGATCTAAGTTGGCCAACCTAACTAGCATTTGTGAAAATGGCCAAACGGCAACTCTAGAGAAACTTTTCAACCTATCTTTAGTTTAAAACCACAAGATTCAAGAAAATTCTTTATTTTTTAAAACTTGTATCAACTCAAGATCAGACAAACAAATTGAAACGGAGTGTATACTTATTAATTGTGCACTAATGGATTTCTTTTTTTGCTTCTAAAGTTTGTTGATTGGTCCACATTTGGTTTTATGCATAATTAGAGGGATTTTTTTTCTAGAGTCTCTATATAAGAGAACTTCTCTAACTCAATTTACTTCTTGTATGCAGTTAGGTATTTAATTAATGTACTTCACGAATCAATTAATATGTGGAATTTCCACTAAAATCTCTTTGTTAGTCGTGGGAAATAATTTCTCATCGGTTTCTTTTTAAGAATAGATCGAGAGAGAAGCGTCTAACCAACTTCTTCTCAAAATCAGTTCTGTCAGTTATGATATATAATCATTAGATAATGTGATTGGTAAATAAGGATTTATTTTTTTAGCAGGATGTATAATGTATCGTCAATTATCAATATGATTCCACAAAGAGAAAGTATATAATACATAAATTCAGACAAAAGAAATATATTGAGAGAAAAGATTATTTACTAGTAGTATTCTTTTCAAGAACATATGCAAGTTGTCTTAAACAATTAAGAATGTTATTAATATGCATAAAAGGGAGTGAATCTCAAAAGCTGTACTAAAACATGTTAGTGAAAAATTACAAAATAACAGAATTACAAGATTACAATTGAAAATAAAAATGAAGAAATAAATCCTTTTAGGATGAGGCGCGAATATCTCGCTCTCTTTAAGGAGATTCAAGCTCATTGCAACAAATGTTTTCACCGGTCCAGCAGTAGTTCTTCTTGTAATGACCCTCATGGTCATTTCTGTTTCTTGCCTTCTGTGTGTCGTTTAGAGCGTTGCTATAGCGACCCCAAGTCATTTATGACTTGCTGGGACTGACAGTTCGGTCACCTGGTCGTTCGTTTGGTCTTGGTGCGAGTTTTTGTGTTTTGGAGCTTATGAACCTTGAACGATCATTTTCGATCAAAAGTTCAAGAAGACGACATCGGAATCCAATTCTGATGATTCCATCAGCTCCGGAAGGGTCATTTTAGGCTAGTAGCATGGTCGACATGACTCCCGAGGTTTTCAGTGTGAGTCGGTGCGATTAGGCGTTTTAACTTTAAGTTTAAGCCTAAGTTTGACTTTGGTCAACATTCTGAGTAAACGCGCTCAGATGAGAATTC
>NW_006239496.1:0-617 GCF_000226075.1 Solanum tuberosum | reverse complement strand
TTCGGAAAGGGAAAGCTCCGGAGAAGTGATTTTGGAGCGCGTGTGATTGGCCTACAGGTAGGCTACGGTTTTCCCTCTCTTAGATTGAGCTCGAGAATGTGAATGCATGTTGATTAGTTGGGATTTGGGTTGGGTAGTTATTGAATCCTACTTAGGTGTTAAGAAATCATGTTTTCGGCCTATTTCGGGAATTATCGGGTAACTGTGAGCATGCTTTGTGTTATTAACGGACCCTCCTCGCTATGTGGAGTACTTGCATGCTTAATTACTGTTTATTTGAAGCATGTTGGACCTTAGTTTAGGTTTGACTAGGGCTTGCCTCAGAAATACATTATTCGAATCCAATAGGCCTTAGTTTTGCCCCGACGTCGCTCGGCCGGCTTAGATCCCTGTAGACTGGTGTAGCAGACTTGAGTCTGATATTTTGGGCCTTAGTTAGGTGGTACTCTTTCTCCGACTATAGTTATCCTTATTTTCCCCGGTGTTACGGCTTCACGAGTTACATCGGCGACACTAGTTCCACTTCGCGATTTGAATTTGATTTTCAATTTGGTTCCAAGGATTTTCATTGATTGGCTGGGTGTGGACGGCGTGTCGCAGATATTTATGAGTGTGGA
>NW_006239495.1:286868-288576 GCF_000226075.1 Solanum tuberosum | reverse complement strand
GGTAAACAATTGTATTTACATATATTAGCTTCTGCTCCGTATCTATCATTGGTGTATAATATCCGTTATAATATCTTTCTTATCAAACTGATATTCTACATCTTTCTTTATTTGTTGTTGTAATAATTTTAAATTCTCTGCTAATTTTGGTTATGTATTCTCTTACTTGATTTACTAGTCCTAGAAATGATTGTAGCTTCTTTTTCGTATCTAGTTGTTCATTTGAGTTAATTATTTTTTGTACTATATGTGTTTGCATTTTTATTCCGCTTTTATCTATTTGTATTTCTAAGAATTCTAGTTGCTTTTTCATTATATCTGCTATCTTTTTACTTAGGCTTATACCTGAGCATTCTATGATATGTATAAATTTTCTAATAACCTTATATGTTCATCTTGCGTTTTAGAGTATAATAATATATCATCAATGTACACTACACAATTTTCTATTTGTTTAAAGTAGTTGTCCATAAAGTGTTGATATCTACCTGGTGCGTTTTTATATCCAAATGGTAATACATTCCATTCATAAAATCCTTATGGTACTGTAAATGCTGTAAGTTTTTTAGATTCTTCTTCTAACTTTAAGTGGTAAAATCCTGATTTGCAGTCAAATTTACTAAAGTAATTATATCCCTGTATTTTTATCTATGACTGTGACTATTCTTTCAAAAGGATCTTCTATTTTTATTTTATTTATTTTATTTTTTGCTGTTATTGTATGTTTTGTTGTAAATATTTTATCTAGCTGTAAATATTTCACTTCCCGGGGCTAGTTCTATTCCTGACATTTTCCAATATAATACTAGTGATTTATCTATGTTCCTGTCTTTTATTGCTACTAGAGTAGTTAACACTTATTATAAATTAAAATTTTTGGTATATGAGGTTACCTTTTATTGCACTTATTATACTTTTTTCTATGGGTTGTATGATTCTATCATCTGCTAAGTATATTTCTATTGGTGTATCTATTCCTTCTCTAAAATAAGCTTTTATTAGTATTTCTGTTCCTCCTAAATGTACATATTTAATTGGATTTTTAGCCTTAATATCTTGTATTTCTTTATTTATTATTCGTTTATTTATTATTGGTATTTTAGCCTTTCCTTTGGTGTATTTGCAATCTATCATATGTTCTCTTTGACTTACTACATAATATTCTTCCGTTTGTCGTTTAAACCAGTTTCTTGTTGTTGGTATTTCAAATATTTTTGCTACGCTTAGGTCTAATTCTTTTCCTTTTATTTGTTCAAATATACTATTATCAAATACTATTTTTTGTTCTAAAGATTCTTCGTCTTGATGTTCATCTTTAGTTATTATTTGTATTTCAGTTTCAGTCATTTGTTATATTATAGAATTCATTATCTGATTCGATTTCTATTTCATTATCCATTTCCTTTTATGATATTTTATATATGGTATCTTCACTTTCTAATTCATAATCTATGTATTCTATCTACATATATTTTTCATCATCTATTATTATTTCTGATATTTGTTGTTTCTTTGGGTTTTTAGATAATTTACAATCTCTAGCTATATGTCCTAATTTTCCACAATTATAACAAGTACATTCCGTTAGTTTTCTGTTTGGTCTATATGGTCTTTTGGTTTTGTAGTTTTTACATAGTATCTTCTTCTTGGTTTTTTATATTTATATTTTGATCTGTATTTTTTATTATATTTCTATCTATTTTTATAA
>NW_006239495.1:286702-286842 GCF_000226075.1 Solanum tuberosum | reverse complement strand
CTGTTAGTTTTCTCTTTAGTCTATATGGTCTTTTGGTTTTGTAGTTTTTTACATAAAAGATTTCGGTTTATGATTTTTTCTTTATTTTGTTCTTCTACTTCTTTTGTCATACTGATAACGTTATTTCTTATAGCTACTTC